>NC_056750.1:727280429-727475429 GCF_019279795.1 Protopterus annectens
ATCCTCGGTAAGACACCTTTGATCATTATAAGTAAAAAACTAAGAGCTCTCATAAAATCATCCAAGGCAAATTTTGAGAGAAAAATCGCCAAGGACTCTAAAGACAATCATAAGGCCTTCTTTAGCTATGTTAGAAACCTAGGAGGAAACTCCCAGATATGCTCAGAATTAGTTCAAAATGATGTGAAAATTACTGAACCTACACACATTGCTAACATACTGGCTGACAGGTTCAGTGCAAATTTCTCCCCCCCTCCCCCCCAAAAGGAGAGATATCTATTCCAGAGGATTGTAGCCCCCCAAACATCTCCAATGCCCAGGTGAGAACTGCCCTCACTAAGGCAAAAACACAGCATCCATGGGACCAGATGGTGTCCCCGGCTGTGTGCTTCATGAACTCAACGAGGAATTAAACCCACAGTTAGGACAGCTGTTTAATCTTAGCCTCACCTCAGGATACGTACCCAAGGAGTGGCGCACGGCGACTGTGGTCCCACTTCATAAGGGCGGTGCCTCCACAGACCCTGGAAATTACCGCCCCATTAGCTTGACAAGCCTTATCTGCAAAGCCATGGAGAGGATCATAATGGAACTCATAAATAAAGACATAGGGAACTTGCAGACTTTGGATCCAACCCAGTTTGGCTTTGTCAAAGGCAGATCCTGCCTCTTAAACTTGGTTGACTTTTTCGAGACAGTCACCAAGGCCATTGATGAGGGAAAGGCAGTCCATACAGCCTACCTCGACCTGGCAAAGGCCTTCACACAATACCCCACTCAGGTATCATCGAAAAACTCATCAGCTTGAATGTAAACCCATACATCACAAGATGGGTTGCAAACTGGCTAAGCGACAGAACCCACAGGGTCAGAGTTGCTGGAGCCATGTCAGACTCAAAGCCTGTCACAAGTGGTGTCCCACAGGGCTCAGTCCTGGGTCCACTCTTGTTCGGCATCTACTTTTCTGAAGTACAAGCAAACACAGGAGGGTTATGGCTGACAAAGTTTGCAGATGACTGCAAACTGGGCCATAGTCGAAAACACATCTGACACAGATATCCTCCAGAAGGGCCTCACAGAAGCGGATAACTGGTGCCAGAGCCATGGCCTGAAGTTAAACGCCAAAAATGCATAGTCATACCCTTCGGGAAAAACAAGGTTACCCCTAGCTACCATATAGGTGACAATCCACTGAGCACAGAAAAGTCATCAGGGATCTGGGGACCCAAGTTGACAGTAGTCTTTCGCTTGACACTCATGTTGCTAAAGTAGTTAGGAAAACCTTCTATATCGCCCACCTGATCATGAAGGGATTCACATCTAGATCAAGGGAGGTCATCGTCCCCTGTACTCATCACTCATTAGACCTATGATTGAGTACAATGCCCGTTCGAATGTATCTGACCAGACACCTGATGCAGCTTGAAAGGCCCCAAAAGTTCTTCACCAAAAGGATAAAGGGTCTCAAAATATGTCTTATGCTGCCCGACTGAAAGAACTCCAGCTTTATTCAGTCTCATACCGCTTGCTCAGAGGTGACCTGTGCCTGACATATAAGGCCATGTCAAACCCAGATTTGATGAATATGCTTCACCTCAAAAAATCTAGATCCCTCAGAACCACAAGGGCGGGAGACTTAAACCTTGACACGGTTATAAATAGAACGTGCTGGAGGGACAGATTCATCACCCAGAGACTCCCTATGCTGTGGAACAAAATCCCGGTACATGTGAGGCAGAGCACCTTGCTGGCCTTGTTCAAGAGGAATCTTGACCAATGGATGGGAGACCACAGATATACCCCAGGGATTACTTCAGTGTCACTGCTTGACAGAGGCACAGAAAAATGATAGGCATAGTTTTTATTCAAACTAAAGGGGTGGCGAAAGCCACATAACTATGGGCTAGGCTTATAAATGCCCTTGGGCAGATAGCCTAGTATGAACCTATGAACCTATGAACCCTATGCTAGTCATGTATATATTTATCTATGAATCTGCTTTTACCCCATGTCTTAAGTACAACATTAACATTTTCTGCCCTACCTAGTTCCTTCCTTCATCTCTATTTCATTAGATTTTTAAGCACTAATCACGTGAACTGTTTTCTCTTTGACAAACCCACTAATACACCTCCTCAGATGCTCATTGTTCAACATCTACTAATGCATAAGTAGCATTTATATTGCACTAGTTGCCTCTATTTTCATATGAATTTAGTCTAATTAAAAATGAATGTGTAATTAATTTATATAACTTAATATCAGTTCTTCTATATTACCAAATGTCTTTTTTGTTTAGAAAATGCTTGCATTATGCTGAAGTTTTTCCCCATGCCTCATCTGAAAATGGGTTTTTGTCTAAACCCAGTAAAATATAAGCATTGATGGGAATACATGTACCCTTAGTCTTACTATATTATACCTATGGAAAGTCACACTATTTAAATTTATACTGCCTACTCTATTTATTGAATAAATCATGCCAATATCTCCTCCTTTACAATTCTGATCTATCAAAATATGTTCATTCTGCAACAAGTCCTCCCTGAGCATCATTGGATATTTCCATAATTATTCAGAATCTAAGAAATAGTTAAAAAAGGCTAATAATTTACATGTATTACAGAAAGAGAGATGCTCTGTTCACAGCTTTGAATTACTAAGAGAAAATTGGCTAGGCACCAGGCAGATGGTCATGATTTCTTATTCTGAAATAGTGTTTGAGACATAATAGGCTGCTCCTACTAGCAGATCCTAAATAATACAGATTGAATAAATGTTCTGAAGTCAGAATATTAATACAGATTTACACAGCAATATTTACATGGTTATCCCCTGTGTTAAGAGAATTATAAACATCATATGTCTGCTTACACATACAACCTTGTCTAAAATTGCCTTTTTACCAAAATCTTAACCTAGGCTACTTACCTGACTCTATATTTAGAATGAAGAGTACCTTCTGTGTAATTTAATGCACAGGTAGTGCTTCATACAATGCCAGAAATACCTTTCTGCTGCTTTCAGATCAATATGATGTAAAATTATCTGAGATCAGGGCAATTGCCTGTAATTTACATCCAGATGGACTGACTCCTTTCAGCTAGCTAGTTTGTGTGTGTGTGTGTGTGTGTGTGTGTGTGTGTGTGTGTGTGTGTGTGTGTGTGTGTGTGTGTTTATAGGTTTTTTCTGACTTGCTGTTTTTTTTTAGGATTATTTAAAAAGCTTTCCTCATGCTACCTAACTACTCAGAGTTCAAATAAAAAGAAAAAGCAAATCCCACACAGTGGAAAACTTTATTAAAATGCAACATAGGCAGTTAAAGCAGGGTAAGCACTTTCGGCTGTGCATTCTTCATACCCATAACTACTCAGAGTCATGGAATGGTATGCGTGCTGTGAATCTAAGTGCCATAGACTGTACTGGTGTCCTTATATTGCATCCTGAAAGGACAAGCAGTTTACGGATGATTGTGTAGTATATGCATTATGCTCATGGCTGATTATTTTCTGTTTTAGTGTATTCTTAAATGCCTTTTTTGAAGGTATTAAATAAAACATAACATATATAAAACACACATATCTACTGTTGGTGCCCACTGCCATCCTGTTTGAAATTATTTCCATGTAATGTTTCAAAGGTCAGTACCATCTTTGCTATATCTCATTAGATGCTCAGTTTTCTAACGAGCAGTAAAGCTACATTAATCTCTTTAGTGATACTGCAATGATGCAAGTCAAATTTACCTGTCACACAGTGGTATTCAGTTTTATACTGATACCCCTTTGAAAGATCAATCCTAGTTTCCTCACTTTTGGTATTAGCATCATACAAGTCCCTTCACTGGCTTTTTGTAATGTACTAATTATACTCAAACTGTCACTACATCCAGGTTATCAGGGTACCACCTTAGCCAAGCTATGGTCTTCATATCTGTGTTTAAAATGGGCATGTTTTCAGAATTAAGACTTAGATGACCTAGGTGATATAATGCGATTCCATTTTATTCACCGAGCTCTGATGCAGTTGGGTTAATGTGCTCACTGTATTTAGGAACAAATGATGACAAAATGAATTGTAATGATCTAGTACACAACATGAAAGACGTTGTGCAATCCTTGCCTATACTGCAGTTTGTGCACATGCTGAGAGCTGATGCAAGAAATCACCTTGCCTTTAGCAGAGCAGCATCAGAATATACTGCACAAGGCTTTTGGAAAACAGCTTGTACAATGGCAACAGATAAACTGAATAAGAAAAATATTTTCAAGCACAGACAGTTCTACAAATATCTAATAAAGCCAGCAGGGAAATGAAAGCAGACTATTTCCATTTGTCTTGATCTACTTATGTCACATTATATTTGCTCCATATATCTTGGAAAGTAATTTCTGTATGATAATGTCTTTCAAGATCTAAGCTGTGTCTGGCTCAATCTAAATGTGTTTTTGAGGGCAAATGGACACTGCTTGAAATTGTCAGCTATCCTCCTATCTGTTTTAAATGAACTTTTTGGAAGTACAAATAGGTACCCACGGCGACAGAAAAGAGTAAGAAGGGTGCAGTAAGCAGGAATGACTTCCTGTCAGCTTGGTGCACATAACAGGAACAGCACCTCTTCACAAACCATTAAACCAGCCATTATAATAGAAAGGAAACCCTAGTAAGCAAGGTACATTCACACTGTCTACTTCTCAGAGGAACGACAAGACATTAGAAACCAAAATCAGTTACCTTTTGTACAAGTGCAAACTCCAGAAAAGAAGCACAATAATATATTTTTCCAGTGCCAGTAACAATATGAATTAAAGAAAAAGGATGCCTGTACATTGCTATAATGTACATTGTACAATGTGCTGAATCTGAGAAAAAAAAAATGAAGGTGTGTATGTTGGGGGGGGGGGGCAAGTAGGGTGAAAATCAACTCGGTGGTGAATAACTTAGGTGAAATCCTATGACTGAAAAAATGAATGCTTCTGCTATTATCAATCACTTGTCATTATAGTATCCAGAAGAAACTGAGAGCTTGCCTTGGCTCTGTAATTTATCACAGACATCCTGTCTAACTCACACTGTTGGGCAGCGTGTTCCTTATGCAGGTGAAAGTCCTACCAATTATATCTATCCTGACTCTGAATGTTTTTTCATCAGACAAAGACAAAAAGAAAAGTGGCATGGAAACAATTGCTACTAGTGCTGGCAAGTGTGTTAACTGAGATCTGTTTCTAAGATTCTGGAAGGAAAAAAATGGACTTTTTTTTTTTTTTTTTTTTTGCATAATGCCTCTCCTATATTTCCTTTCCTTGTAGTAAATGTGTATATGTTACCACCACTTTGTACCCCAAAATCTTAACATGTTGCTTCCTTCCTTTTATTCTAATTTACAGCTACTTGGCATGTTTTTGTTTCAGAAAGCTGGGAAAAATAACTTGACCCTGTATTGCATGGCAGAATGCTTCTTTCTCCATGGCTTTTAACATTTTACACTTATGCATATCCATGTAAGGGTGTGTGCATATTTTCCAGGTATACCTGTTTGATCACCAGAGTCCATTATCAGCAATATCCTACTGATACTAAAATAAAATTAAAAAATATATATACTTCATTAATTTGTTTATCTATTTGCCTTTGTTGACTGGGACAGTCTGTACAATTTACAATGACACATATTTAGTTATTAATTGTGTTTATTACATCACTACATGTAGAAGTTTAGAAGTGGTTAAGCATTGTGTGATCAGTAACATTATTATATTTGTTAGCCATGTTACAGAACTATTTTAAAGCATTACGTTTTACAGCATATAATGCATCTAGGTAAGCACTGCAAGGAAGTACAGACATTTTGAGAGTATAGCTGGAGTTTGGAGTGCGGAAGAGGCGATACAAAGTTAGAAAAGATTAGACGAGGAGCGACAAAGAAAGGCGCGTATGATTGGAAAGATAGTAGGTTAAGATGTGGAAAAAAGATGGAGGAAATGCTGGGATATTAGGGAGTCAGCGTGGTGCTAAACATAGGCATGTCCAGGATGTATTGTGTTCTGGGATGGTGTTCTGTATCTTTTAGACATACAAGAACTAAAGTTAGTCACCAGCTGAGTTATTCGACTGTTATTTTTAATAAGAACGTTATGGGGCAGACGTTCCTTGATGATGAGTAAGTCAGTAAGATGCGTTTTAGAGTGGAGTGTTTATCTGAGTAGTAAATAAGTTTATATGCAGACACTAATTATTAATGTTTTAGGACATTGCCTAGAAACCACCATTGTCAAGCCTTGGGACAACTTAACTGGCTTAAACAAAATGCAAAGTCAGTGAAAAACTTAGGAATTTATTATAAGAAGTGGCTAGTTTGGATTCAAGAAAGGTACTTAAGTTTGTTTGGATAGGTTGATGCATAAAGCAGGGCGAGGAATAAGCAGGTTGAGTCTGTCTTGCTGTGTCTGTTGGCTCTACAGCGGAAGCCCAGTTTCTGATTTATCTTTTTTATGGTTTGTAAGATGTGTTAGTCACGGTTTACTGTGTGAAACTCTTTTTATGCTACTGACATTTGCTAATGTAATTAGGAAAGATTGCTTCTGGTCATTATATTGTTTTGGGGTAAAGAGTATTAATTTTGTTTCCTTAGGGTTAGGAAGCAGACATTAGTTTTTCAGCCAAACGTTTATACAGGCAAAAGTTTGGGTAAATTCCTGGAGTTTAGAGAGAGCTGGCTCTGCACATATTAATGGTGAATCACTGGTTTTATTGGACAATGCTTGTGTGTTGTCTGATAGTATGGAGTTGTATACTTATAAAAAAAAGAGTGGCCTGAGGACTGATCCTTGTGGACTTGTATAGTAACAGGTTGAAATGGAGAATAACCCTGGTGCTATTTAATTACTTGTTTGTAGTTCAGTATCATGTCAGATAAATAGCGGCAGCAGGCTGTGTTGGAATTAAATAATATTTTACAGGCAATATTAGATAACATATTAGTAAACATGCAGTGCTGACAATACAATAATACATGATGTTCAGCCAATCTATGCATTGATTCTGTGTATATTACTTAGTGAGTGCAGATGCAAGTAGTTCTGGTCCAAGGGCTACATTTCTGTAAGAGTGTGGACAAAAAAGTAGTGACCAGTAGCATTCTGTTTACTTACACTTACTGTGATTGATACTAATACAAAAAAGTGCCAAGCATGTTTGTGGACATACAAAAGCATTATATTATATACAAAGCATGGATCACTTAAGGTTGAAGACTGATCATAAACCATGCACATGATTTAAACATCCACATTCAGATATCAGATACTATTGACACAATTCATGAAATTCATTAACAGCAATTTGTGTGCCATGGAAGCTGCCTGTATCAACTTTCCCCATGTCTTAAGACTTTCAGAAGACTTCATATCAAAACTTAAGAATGATACCATGACGTTATTTCGAACAGTTGTCATCGGTCGACTACACTTGAAAAAAATGCATTCCTTAAAAGACTTCACATCTTTAAGTGCAAGCTGGACAGCTAAGAAAACAGTGGCCCTACAGACAGTGCACAGATTCTTTCATACGCATGGCAGCTGTGACAAGTGTGCTTCTGTCAAATGATAAGCAGTTTTGTTGTACTGAGACAAATACTTCAGACAAACCACTCAGATAAATTTAACAAATAGTTATATGAGAGGCTTATTGGTCTATCAAGTATCAAGAGACCACTTATGCAGCAGCTTGATGACAATGTATACATAAGAGTCTCAGGAGAATGGCAATGTACACATAAGGCTCTCGGGAGAATGGTAATGTACACATGGAGCTTGGGAGAATGGTGATGTGCACATAAGGAGCTCGGAAGAATGGTGGATGTGCACATAAGGAGCTCGAGAGAATGGTGATGTGCACATAAGGAGCTTGAGAGAATGGTAATGTGCACATAAGGGTCTCGGGAGAATAGTAATGTGCACATAAGGAGCACGGGATCATGGTAATCTGCACATAAGGAGCTCGGGAGGATGGTAATGTGCACAAAAGGAGCTCGGGAGGATGGTAATGTGCACAAAAGGAGCTCGGGAGGATGGTAATGTGCACAAAAGGAGCTCGGGAGGATGGTAATGTGCACAAAAGGAGCTCGGGAGGATGGTAATGTGCACAAAAGGAGCTCGGGAGGATGGTAATGTGCACAAAAGGAGCTCGGGAGGATGGTAATGTGCACAAAAGGAGCTCGGGAGGATGGTAATGTGCACAAAAGGAGCTCGGGAGGATGGTAATGTGCACAAAAGGAGCTCGGGAGGATGGTAATGTGCACAAAAGGAGCTCGAGGATGGTAATGTGCACAAAAGGAGCTCGGGAGGATGGTAATGTGCACAAAAGGAGCTCGGGAGGATGGTAATGTGCACAAAAGGAGCTCGGGAGGATGGTAATGTGCACAAAAGGAGCTCGGGAGGATGGTAATGTGCACAAAAGGAGCTCGGGAGGATGGTAATGTGCACAAAAGGAGCTCGGGAGGATGGTAATGTGCACAAAAGGAGCTCGGGAGGATGGTAATGTGCACAAAAGGAGCTCGGGAGGATGGTAATGTGCACAAAAGGGGCTCGGGAGGATGGTAATGTGCACAAAAGGGGCTCGGGAGGATGGTAATGTGCACAAAAGGGGCTCGGGAGGATGGTAATGTGCACATGAGGGGCTCGGGAGGATGGTAATGCGCACATAAGGGGCTCGGGAGGATGGTAATGCGCACATAAGGCACTCGGGAGGATGGTAATGCGCACATAAGGCGCTCGGGAGGATGGTAATGCGCACATAAGGCGCTCGGGAGGATGGTGATGTACACAAAAGGAGCTTGGGAGAATGGTAGCTGAATGTGAATTTTGTACTGATAATAAACTTGTGTAATGGGGAGAACCTTAACTTATTCAAACTTAGCACAAGGCCCATGACCAGTTTAAAAAAATAAAAGGTGATAGGCTATTCCATGGCCAAGCTCACGGTCATTTTTTTGGTGTGGGGGGTTGTACGATTCACTAATTGCACCCCTTCCTGCACCAAATTCCTCCATTCATTCCACCACTGAGGCAAGAGCCCAACAACTGAATTGCTCCCTGGTGAAAGGTACAGTCATGGGTTAGTGATCAGGTAAGCGACTGGATCCTGCAGACTATCGTATTCCTACTCCCTCAACTGTCTTCTGTTTCTGCTACATTTGCTTCAGGATGTGCTTGTGTCCTTCAGTACATGCACAAGCTCCTGACCGACTGGCATACCTCTTGCAAGGTTAGTAATGTGGCTTTTCATGCTTCACTGCTACACCTGCATTTCTGTATCTGTCAACAATGCAGTGAGTTAAATTGCCTCCTTCCACCCAGGATGGGCAAACAGGTGTTGGCCTTTGTCTGACCCTTCTCTGCCCAGTCCATCTAGTACGAATATATTCATGGTCTTCAACATGAAGGAAGTTTATTTACTTACTGCATTTGTTTACAGGGATGACCAGATTGGCTAGACAAGTTGCCCTTTTCAGAGGAGGCCCTTGGGGAAAAGCTCCACAATAAAATGAGTGAACAGCAAAACAATAGTACATTTTAGACAAGCATGAATACTTTTCAGGTCAGTATAAGTTATTCACAACTTAATTTTATTTATTTTTTATTTATTTTATTTTGTTTTACGTTAGTTTACTGGTAAAGTCCAACTGGGCATGAGCCCATTTTCAGTGGAGGCCCGGTGAGAAAAGCTGCACATACAGAATAAACAATAAATTTACATGAGAATAAATCATTGCAAGGATAAGCTGGACAATATACAAATAAGAATCTAGTAGCAATAGTTATCAGAAAAAGAAAACCGTATGCAGTATTTACAAGCATATTTACAAAAATAGAGGTATAATCACTTTAAGTAAAATATGAATAGACATAGTGATAGTTTATCAGCTGGAAAGGATTAAAGTACAGTGGGAAAGGAGCAGGATATAAACTTAAATTCTAAATAGAAATGTGCTGAAGAATTGTAGTATTTTGTCAAAAAGAAGGTTCAGAGTACAATTCACTAGTTTTAAAGTACTGCAAAATTAAGGGTTATGGGTGAAGAACTTGTACAGACTACAAAGTCTTGCCTGTAAGAGCTGTTATATTAGAAAGATAACATTATGAATAGTGATGGGAAAGTAAGCCTAGTAGAATAGTAGTCAGGGTGAAGGAAAACAGGAAGAACATGATTTCATAAATGGTTACTAGAGTATTAGAGTAATAGGGAGGTAGCATTATAGTTGTGGATAGTAGAAGTAAGTTTGTTTTATCCTGAAAGATTACATAGGCAAAGTCATCTGTTTGTCAGTTGGCCTTTGAGCATTTTTTTTAAAGTGGATGATATTTGTTAAGGTTCCTAGTTCTAGTGGAAGGGAGCTCCAGATTTTGGCTATGTAACAAGAGTAGAGAGCGTCACCTGGGGAATTTGAAGATTTGGTAACTTTTAGTAAGGATTTGTTGATGGAGCATAATAATCTAGGGTTTGTAAGATGTGTTTTGCCTGGGTGGGTAAGTAATTTGTGTGCCAATGTCAGCTGGGTTGTTATGAAGATGTGGGAATTCAAGCCAACATAACTTTTTTTAGTACTATACAGTGATGTGTTCTGTATAGGGAGTCCCTGGCAAATTTAGTTATTTTGTTATAACATGTTTTGAATTTACCTAGTTCAGATTTTCTGAGTTTTGTGAGTATTGTGAGGCATAAATATCTGTTGAGAGTAGATGAGTTCCTGCAATGGCTACTTTAGTATTGTTTGCTTGGAAATATTTATTTTTTTGTATAGAATAACCAATCTTTTGTGAACTTTTTTAATAGTTTGGGATATATGTTGGTCAAATTTCATGTTTTGATCAATAATGACACCTAGAAGTTTGGTCTGGGTAACAGGCTCAATTACTGCAATATCTGCAGCAGTTGTGGAGAAATTGGGTGGAGAGTCAGTGGCTCTATTAGGCTGGAAGATTATTAGTTTGGTTTTATTAGGATAGAGTATAAGTTGTGTATTGGAAAGCCATGCTTCCACTGCTGTGAAAGATTTTTGAGAGTTTTTTCCCTGCAGTTCTTGAAAGGTGTGGGCTGCACATATTAATTTGGAGTCATCTGCATATTGGACTAAAGTAGCTAGACATGTTGATGTGTTGGGATTATTTGTGAAAATATTAAAAAGAAGGGGACCAACAATGGAGCCTTGATGTGCTTATAGTTTTACTGGCAATAGTGAATAGATGTCTTGTGGCCACTTTACTGCTTGGTGACAGTCAATTAGGTAGCTTTGGAACCAAGAGAGCAGCTGAACTAAGATTTAAGCTGGAGAGGACTGTTAGAAGTTTATTATGAGAGACCACATCAAAGGATTTGGACATATCGAGAAAGACTGAGGACACTAGTTTACCTTCACTCATATGTAGGATAATTGTATTAGTGAAACTTAAGAGGATGGTAGTTGTACAGTGATTAGGTCTGACACCATGTTGGCAGATAGATAGATTATTGGGTAAGAGCTGGTGCATTAGTTTTGAATGTATGCGCCTTTCTAATATTTTTGACAGGGGCCATAAAATAGCAGTAGGTCTGTAATTAGACAGTTCTGTTGAAGTGCCACCTTTACGGAGAGGGATTATATAAGAAACTTTCCAAAGGTGTGGGACTTGATGTTCTGTGATAGGCTTATTGATTAGAATAGATACAGGGTAAGCTATTGCATCAGCTGATATTTTGAGGTATTCTTTTTGGAGGTTCAGCTGAAATGGTTGTTGGTTTCAATTTTATTTTATTTGTTGTAACAGGATGGAAGGAGAAGGTATTGTTGTTCCTATTTTCTATTAATTGTAAAGTATGTGGTGGGAAACAGTTATTTTTGGATAGTGCTAGGATACCATCTGTGAAATATTTGTTGAATTGTTCAGCAGTTCTGTCCGAATTTGGGGCAGTTGTGGGAGGTGTGGAGTAGATGCCTGTCCAGGGTAAAGGATGGTCTTGATAGCTGACCAGAAATTTTCTGTTTTTTTTTTTTTTTATGTGTTACTTGTATATTGGTATAGTATTTTTTATATTTAGCTTGATATGACTTTTGGCTTTTTTTCAGAGTTGTTGGTATGGTACACAATTTTGTAGGGATTTAGTGGTGCTCCATTGTTCGCAGGTTTTGTCTCAGAGGTTGAGATTTCTAGTTTCTTTGGTCAGCTAGGGGTGATGATTGTTTTAGTTCAAACTGTCCAAGGGGGTGCCAAGTTATTAAGGAGATTTAGAAATGTGCTGCTGAAATATCCAACAGCTGTGTTGAGGGGTGGTTCTTTTAGAGTAGACCAGTTACATGGGACGAGTGTGGTCACTAGGGTCTGGGGATTGAGCTTGATTTTATTCTGAATTTGGTGGTAAACTGTAGTTTTGGGGATATTGGTCTTTTGTCATAGTAGGAAGGTTGGACAGTGGTCGCTTAGGCTGTTAGGGCAACAGCCTGAATATTGATAGTATGTGGTTTTGTTAGTAAGAGTGCATTCGAGGATAGATTGTCTATTTGTTTTTTTATTTATTCTAGTGGCAATTTGGATAAGCTGTGTATATCCATAGAGGTTTATATGACTGGTAGGGTTTCGTGTGTTACAGATAAACCAATCTAAGTTGAAGTCTCCCATTATTATTATATCTTGGGAAAAGGTTTTCATGGTCCATTGAAGTATGCTGTCTAAAGCATTGAAATTGTTTGCAGGTGGGATATATGCCTCTGCTATGAGTATGTATTTTTTATTAATTATTAGTTTTCAGAATATAATTTCTAATAACGATTTTTTTTTGACTAATATGGAAATAGTACACAGAAGAACAAAAATATCACACATTGTTACATTTGAGGAAAGGAAAATTAAAACAAATTATTTATGATTGAAATATTATACAATTTGTTACAAAGCTTTATGGTAGAAAACTTTTTTTGTGAATTGTGAGGCTTGACAATAGGCAGAAAAGGTACTTTGAACTACAAAGAACAGTAGACTAGACTGTGGTTATACCAGGAGGAGTACAAAAGCCACTTAGTAAGAAGAGCTATACAGAGAGAAGAAAGGTAGGGAATTCCAGGTTTCAGGGAGAACAGACGAGTGTAAGGAGTCACCATCAGTATTGCTTATTTAGTTATAATTAATATTTTGTTGTAGAACATAATGATTTTTTGGGACTGGTTTGGAAAGTATTGTTTAGACTTGGGCATTTAACTTGGCCATATATGAGTTTGTGTCATGAAAAGCTATGAGCAGGTTAAACAGTGCCTTAATTCCAACTGCTGAAGTTGCTTTAGAGTGAGATAGGCTTTGTCCTATCATGATAGGTGGCAGCAAACTGTGCAATTTTATTATAGCAATGGCCAATTAAGAAGAGATGATTGAATTGTAAATTGAAGAGCATTGGGGCTAAGTATAGGAGGGCATGGAAGAGAAGAGATCCGGCCATGATTAACCTCACCTGCAGTGTTATGTAGGGTTCTGTTCTGTAGAGGGCTCCCAATTTTCAATGTTTTTTTTTTATTTTTTTTATACACCTTGTTTTAAGTGTAGGTTACCAATGACAAAAACCTAAAATTCAACTCTTAATAACTTGGCATTGCTAGGTTTATAGATTACTACTAGGCTACCTGCTCTTGTGGGCCATTTTAAGCCTACCTAATTACTTCATGTGATAATCAAACCCTGCACCTTGCCTCTTTAGGGTAAATACCTTAAATATTATGCCAACCTCCCATTGCTGTCTCGGTACTGTTTGATAGAATTGAGGAGTTTTTTTCTTTGCTGGATAGCTAAAGATGAATAAGATAAGTTCTTGGATTTCTGGGTGGTTTAGAAGGAGCTAAGAGTCTGCATCTGTGAGAGAGCTTCTTGGATGTACTGTTGTAGTTTAGTTATTTTTTTGGAAGAGCAGATGATTGTGGACTCATCTGCAACTTGGATGATGATTGGTTGTTTTACTAAATGCAGGTCACTAATGAATATATTAAAAAATAGTGGACTTTATTTATGAAACATTGAGGGACTCCCTGGATTATTAGGAGAAAGGAAAAAATTTAATTTTGCCACTGTACAATTTGTTGACTGGGAGGGATCTGTTAAACCAGGATAGTGAGAGTTTATCAAAGCCTAGAGATGACATCTTGCATAGTAATTTTTGGTATGACACCATATCAACGACTTTAGCCAGATCAAGGAATACAGAAGAGATAACGTTATTGTTGTTTCTGCTTTGATAATGCTTACTAGTGCAGTGCTGATGCTGTAATGTCGATGGAAACTATGCTATGCATTGGAAAGTAATGAGTTTCTAGTAGTGTATGCAACACTGGAAATGCATACGTTTTTTAAGTATTTTATACAGAGGAGGTAGTCTGACTTTGGACCGTAAATGGACAGGTTAGTGAAATTTCCACCCTTATATAGGAGAAATACTTAGTAATCCAGTCTATCAAGGAAAGCTATGTTCCCACTCTGTGGAGAAAATTCTAAGATGGACACAGGGTATTCCAGAAAATCTGTTGATGTTTAGATTTCAGGTGGCAAGATGTCTGGGACATATGTGGTGGATTTTAAAGTTTTAAGTAGTTTTCTTGATATTGGAAGTTGAGTTGAATTTTGAGAGTGTGAGAATGAGCTATGTGGTCTGTAGGTGTTATACTAGTTGTTGAACACTATGGATTTAAGAGCAGCAACATAATTTACAATGGGAGAGTTAAACTGGTTTGCAGTGGAGTCTTCTGGTACATCTGCTTTAGGGCTAGGTTGGGCCATGTGGGCCGGATGTAGGAGTTTGTTGATGCTGGACGGGAATATATTAGGGTTTGTCTGATTTGCTGTTTGCAAATTTATATATATTTTTTGACAGACTGAATTTTAATTTTAGTAGTATTTCTAGGTTTAGTGAATTTTTGTTTGTAATGGAATCTTTAAAGGTTCTGTTTTTTTTTATCCCTGTTTTCCATTAGATGTTTAGTTTTCTTTGTTAGCCAGGGAAACTGGTTTGATTTCATTCTCTAGGTCCTTATGGGTGCAACTTCTTTTAATATTTTATGAAATGTTGCTTCATCTAAGTTGATTGCGTTTAGCACTCCTCAGTTTAATAATATTATGCCTCCAATAAAAGTCTTTGGTGAAGGTGGAGAGATTGAAAGAAAGATTACAGCAGTGATGTTTTTGGTTATAAATGTGATCATGTATTGTTGGTAAGATTTCATTATACTTTATATTTTGTATGAGCCAGTATTCATTGATGGCTCCTATGTCTGGATTTAAATATGCTATCATGGTGAGAGGCATGTGACTGCTAATTCAATTTTACTGTGGTATTCCCAACCACTGAGTGATGTTGTGATGCTCCTGCACTGACCCAGTAATCAAGGAGCATCAATCATCACTATTGGCAACAGTGGGGATTGTAAACACTGGGAGGATGACAAGTGCACACACAGTAAAGTGCAATTTCCCTTAAGAACACACAGAGATCACAGTCAGTCTGGGGCCGGTTTCTCCCTCTTTCTCCAGATCCCCAACAAGACTCCCCACAGCCATAGCTATAGGATTGAGATCTCAGCTGAGTGACCATACCAAGATCTCCAATACCCTCTCAGTCCAACCAGTGCTTCATGTCCATGTCCAATTAGCTGACACGCAAACTCTTTGAGACTTGATTTATATACAAACACACACACACACACACACACACACACACACACACACACTAACTCCTGGGGAAGGCTGGCACAGGTTTACTAGCTATGTCACCTTCTTACCAGACTATAAGGTAGTTTCCACTGTCACCAGCCACTACTTATCAGCTACCATAAGGCCCTTAACAAAGGGTGTCCAATCCTACTGTGTAATGTTACTATTAATCCAAATGGTAGTCTGACCAAGAGCAAGGCTATTTAGGAGTGGCCTGTACAGTGTCACCAAAAGGATATACAAGTACTGTAGAGCTTAAATGTGTCTCACAAATATCAGCCACACTGATAGGTTTAAATATATTTAATAATAAAAGAACAAGACAATACTCAAGTAATCAGTTACATCAGAGTTCAAAATCACAGGAAATATTTAAAACAACATTGCAGGACAGTCTCAAATAAAGAAAACATCTAAGCTATACTTTACTATATTCCTGTCTGAATCGAAAAGAGTTACTATGCCCTAAAAACTAACTTGCAGAACAGCACCCAAGCAGAGTGGATGTTTCTAAGTCCAAGACAAGATACAAAATGCAAAGCTTCTCTCTGACAGAGTTCTTAAATTAATATCAAATGTTACTACTGGGTTAGTTTGGATGACATCACTTTTTGTCACCTGACTTTGGTTCCCAAGCTAAACACCCTTTGTCAGAAACTAACATAATTTAACATCTCTTTGTGAAAAATACATCTCTCTCAGATGTTTGAAGACCCTGGAAGTCATAAAACAATAAAACACTTCTGCATCTCAAACCTAGTAATTATTTTTCTAACAAGACAATACAAAAAAGTTCTAGCTCTAGATATGGTCTGCTACTGAACTGAAACTGAGAGATAACTTTTATAGCACAATCGTAAAATAATTTAATTTCAACTTATTTTCTTGAAGTTTTGCAAGTTAACCCCATATGTCATAGTTTCTACTGTTAAAACATATACATTTACACAATTACAACAGTTTATATAAATTTCGATTCTCAGCCAGCAGGGCATGCTGTGGTTACATTTTAGCGCAGTACTGTACACCTTTACACACACATCTGTATGAATCATATCAATATTCACAAATGACATAAAATTATTTACAAAATTCCAGATAGCTGGGCTGGCAACATTTCCTTTAGTGACATTTCTTCCCCCCGAAAACTCAATCTAGTTTTTCAAGTGCCCCTTGAGAAATGTTGCTTGAGAGGGTTGACTATCTAAAAATACCTCACCCCATTCCCTGTTTTAAGAGCCCATCTGTGTTGGCATTGCTAGCCCCACTGCATTGCTATCCTATCATATGCCTGCAACTGCAGGCTCCACCTTAGTAAGTTGCCATTTTGCTGGCTGGCTCAATGTAGCCATGTTAAGGGATTATGGTCTGTAACTACAGTGAATTTCCTTCAATACAAATAAGTCCGAGGTTTCTGCAGTGCCCACACTATAGCTAGACATTCCTTTTCTACAGCTGCATAGCATTCCTCCCTAGGTTGGAGCCTTTGACTGAGATATACCACTGGGTGCTCTTCTCCTTCTGAGGAGACCTGGCTGAGTGCAGCCCCCACCCCATCGTTTGAAGCATCCACCTGCACAACAAATTCTTGGCTGTAGTCTGGACTGGCTAACACAGGGGATCCCCTCAAAGCTCCTTTAAGCTTCTGGAATGCTCACATATTGAGGTCCACACTACTTTATCTGACTTTTTTTCATTGTCAGGTCTATGAGAGCAGCATCTATGGTACTATAATTGGGGCCAAACTTTCTGTAGTACCCTGCTGTCCCTAAGAATACCCTCACCTGCTTTTTGGTAACAGGGGCAGAGCATGCCTGAATGGCTTCCACTTTGGCAGGTTCTGGCCTGATCTTACTACTCCCGACTCTGTCCCAGTTAAGAGACCTCTGCCATACCCATCTGTCACTTATTGGGATTAATGGTCAGCCCTGCCCTCTGTAGTCTGCCCAGCACCTCCTGGATATGCTGAAGATGTTCTTGCCAGGAATGGCTGTAAATGGCAATATCATTTAGGTAAGCAAGGGTAAAATATCTTGCTCCTGCTAGGGTGCGATCTACCAGCCACTGGAAAGTCACTGGGGCATTTTTAATCCCAAAGGGCATCTTAGTGAACTCATGCAGCCCGAAAGGAATCACAAAGGCTGACCTCTCTGTATTGTTGGGAGTCAAGGGCATTTGCCAGTAACCCTTGGTAAGATCAATAGTGGTAAGATGCTTAGCCCCACCCAGCTGCTATAGGGCTTCATCTGTCCTAGGCATATGGGGTAAGCATCTGGCTTTGTGTGACTATTTAATATCCTTTAGTCCACACAGAATCTGCTGCTGCCATCCTTCTTTGGTACCAGGACCACTGAGGAGGCCAAGGGACTGCTGGACTCCTGAATTACCCCTAGTTCCAACCTTTCTTGTATCAACTCCCTCAGAGTCTATGTGACCCTATCAGGCACCCTATAAGGGGTCTGATTAATAGGCTTTTGGGTTCCTGTATCCACATGATGTTGCACCAGGTGGGAGAACCCTGGTTTCCCAGTGAACATGTCCCAAACTGCTGTAACACTACTCAGATTTCTTGACCCTGGGTAGGGGATAGCTGCTGGGAGATTGCTACCCCTTCCAGTGAGGTGTCAGTCTGAGCCTCACTGAGAAGATCAGGCACCAGATCTCCCTCAGACTCTCCTGCCATCCACTGCATATATTCAGCACAAGGGCCTCCCTATCATGGTAAGGTTTCATCATGTTAACATTGTACAATATATGCTCCTGCCTAGCAGATCTACCATGTAGTCAACTTCACTGACCTTCCTTACCACTTTGTGGGGTCCCTCCCAAGCTGCTTGCAGCTTATGTCTGGCAGGAATGAAAACCATAACCTCCTGACCTACAGCATACACTCTTGCTCGAACATTCCTGCCATACCAGACCTTTTTCTGTTATTGATGATCTGCCAGGTACTCCTGGGCTAAGCCCATGAGTTCCCTGAGCCTTGTCCTGATCTTTAGAACATACGCCACAATAGACTCCTTGGAGGATTCTCACTCACCCTTCCACTCATCTTGAATCAAATCTGGAGGTCCCCTCACTCTATGCCCATACAGCAACTTAAAGTGTGAAAACCTATGGATTCCTTGGGCACCTCTCTGTAAGCAAATAGATGTGGCAAATATATGTCCCACTCCCTCTTGAACTGGTCTGCAAATGCTTGTAGCATAATCTTGAGTGTAAAGTTTAACCTCAAAACAAGACCATTAGTCTGGGTGTAGTAGGGTTGGTCTTTAGGTGCTTCACCCCACAGCACTTCAACAGACAAGCCAGCAGGCCTGACATCAAATCAGCAACTCTGTCAGCCAGTATTTCTTTTGGGAAACCTACCCTGCTGAAAATTTCTAACAAAGCATTTGCCACCTTTTCTGCCTCAACAGAGGACAATGCCACTGCCTCAAGGTATCTGATAGCATAATCTACTACCACCAGGATATACTTCTTCCCTGTGGAAATTGGGGTACTCGGAGTCTCCATGATATCCATAGATACCCTCTGAAATGGTCCCTCAATCACAGGCAAAGGCATCAAAGAAGTTTTCACCTTGTCTCCTGCCTTGCCTACCTTTTGGCTCTGATCATAGGTCCTGCAAGTACCCTGTTACATTTCGGGAAATCCCAGGCCAATAAAAGTTGTGTGTAATACGTCTCTTTGTAAGTTTCATGCCCATATGAACTGCAAAATGAATATCATGGGCTATGGCTAGAAGTCCCAGATGGTAGGCTCTGGGCACTACCAACTGCTGTATTCTCTCACCCTTTAGCCATCCCTCAGAGGTCCACTCTCTATACAGTATCCCTTTGTCCCAGTATACAGATTCCTCTTTCCTTTGAGAATCAGGTGCCTCACTAGCTACCTCCCTCATGGTTTGTAATGTAGGGCCTAAGAGCTGAGTCTGTCTCAACTTTCTCTTGGTAACCCTTACCAGCTCCCCTTCCACAGGAGGTTTGGTATCCTCTGACAGCGGTGCCTCACTGTCAGCCTGGGTACTACTACTCACCTCTGCCCTTGCAGTCACTCTGTCCAAGCGAACATCAGTACCCACAAGCAGCTGTGGCTTACCTTCAGTCTCACTGCTACAGGGTAGCTCCCTCCCTGAAGTAACCACCTGACCAGTCAAGGCTGCAAGTGTGAAGTTTGTCTGGGTCTCCCCCAGGCTACCAGACCCATATGCTTGTCTCCAAGCCTCACTGCATATAACTGCATGCACACAAGGTACTGCATTATCAAAATCCTTCCCTAGCAGAACATCTGCAGGGATATCATCAAACACACCCAATTGCTGGCTTCCTTTTCCATCCTCCCAGTCAAGGTGAACCCTAGCCAAAGGTATCTGGAATGGAGTCTCTTCTAAACCTCTGACTGGAGTAGACTGCCCAAGTAAGTAGTGCTCTTCTTTAACCAATGCAGGCTTCACAGTGGTTAGGTCAGAGTCTCTCACTTAGAAATAGTCTTGTTTCCCATTTACTAAGATAAGATATAAACTCTTGTGATACTTTGGTACCCTTGTTGTCTCGAGACAACTTACTGCTGGCATTTTGTCATTCCTACTTACTGGCTCTCTCACCTTTTGTTCCCCACCTTGCCTCTGTGGACATCAATATACTACATGGCCCACTGGTTGCATTTTAAACATTTAACCCTTGGTCCTGGATGTGTATGCAGATTAGTGGCTTCCCCTGCTACTGACAGACTCTGTTGAGGCAGTCTGGGCTGCCCACCATGGGTTCCCTTAGAGCCATGAGTAAGAGTGGGTGTCCCTTTCCTGTGCAGTGATGCCCTGCTTGCTAGGTATAGGTCTCCCTTCTTCCCCAACTCATTCACAGTATTACATTGTCAAGCTGCTAACTAGATTCTCATGTTCTCAGGCAAAGTGCTAAGGGCTTGTTCCTTCACCAAAAGGTCTGCCAGCCCTTCAAAAGTAGTGAGCTGACATCCACTCACCCACCTATGAAAATAAGTGCTTAGTTCAGCAATATATTCACACACAATGTTATCTGCCTTGTGTCTATGCTTATGAAACTTTTTCCTATAAGCTTCAGGTGTTAACTTAAAACATTCTAACAAACAATTTTTGTCTGTGTTATCATTTCAGCAATCAGTATAAGACAATTCAGAAATAGCAGTTACAGCTTTACCATGGAGTGAGGGGGTCAGGAACTGTGCCCGGAGCCCTTGGTCAACATTATACTGTTTACATACCCTTTCAGACATATGAATGAAACTATCAAATATATCCCCCTTTATAAATTTTGGAAGAAATTTACTGACCTTTGTTGTTTCTGGGGTTAAGTTACTCCCTTTCCCATTACCTCCATGACCCTGGTGAACAGTCATCATCTCCTTCTCATGTTGCCTCTGTCTCTCTTTCTCCTCACCATCCAGACGTCACATTTTCTTATTTTCCTTAGCCTCCAAACATCTCAGTCTCTTTGCTGCTTCTATTTCCAAATGTTTGGCCTCCAGTTCAAGTCTCTAACTCCAGACAGATTTTTAAGTCCTCTGTGAAAAGGTTGAACTGTCCATTTTCTGAGAGTTGTACATATCCAAGGCCAGCCTGGTTGTCCTTCTGATTGCTGGTCTGCGATGCAGCTGCACCCAAGTCTACAATCATTTCTGCCTTTGTTCAGGTTGGCATGCACCATTCCTTTAGCCTGACACATCTCAGCCAACTGGCTCCGTGTCAGCTTGCCATACTCCTCTGCTGACGTGCTTGCCTGCTCTTCCTGACTAACTAAACTAACAAAAAAAAATAAAACAATTGTGATATGAAACTCTGAATGTTCACTGTCTGGCTGATTGAGAGCACAAACACCTTCCTTTGTGATCACTTTTTACAGGCTTCATGAATTCAGTATCCACACCACTATAAGCCAATTAATATGTGTTGTGGCTATTGCACCACTGCCAACCAATTTATATGTGAAACCATGCACTTGCCCAGTAACCAAGGAGCCTCAATCCTCTTCACTGGCAACAGTTGTGAATGTACACACTGGGATGATTAGTACACATACAGTAAAGTGCAATTTCCCTTAAGAGTACACAGAGATCACAGTCAGTGTGGGGCTGGTTTCTCCCTCTTTCTCCAGATCCCCCATAAGACCCCCCACTGGCACAGCTATAGGGTTTTCATGCAAAACCAAGATCTCCAGTACCCTCGCTGTCCAACTAGTGCTTCATGTCCCTGCCCAAGTAACTGACAAACAGACTCTTTGAGACTTGATTTATATACAAGCACACACACACACACACACACACACACACACACACACACACACACACACACACACACACACACACACACACACCCTCTCTCTCTCTCTCCTGGGAAAGGCTGGCACAGGTTTACTAGCTATGTCCCCTTCTGTCCAGACTAAAAGGTAGCTTCCACTGCCACCAGCCACTACTATCATTACGTTAATGCCCTTAAAGGGTGTCCAATCTTACTGTGTAATGTTACTATTAAACCAAATGGTAGTCTGACCAAGAGCAAGCCTATTTAGGAGTGGACTGTACAGTGTCACCAAACAGATATGCAAGTACACTAAGAGTTTAAATATGTCTCACAAATATCAGCCACAATGATAGATTTAATATATAATAAAAGAACAAGACAATACTCAGTAAGTTAATCAGTTACAGCAGCATTCAAAATCACAGGAACTATATAAAACAACATTGCAGGACAGTCTCAGATAAATAAAGAAATCTCTAAGCTATACTTTACTACATTCCTCTCTGAATATAAAAGTTACTATGCCCTAAAAACTTGCTTACACAACATGCAGGCAGAAGTGATGAGTAGATGTTTCTAGGTCCAGGACATAATACAAAATGCACAGTTTCTCTCTGAGAGAGTTCTTAACTTAATATAAAATATTACTGCTGGGTTAGCTTGGATGACATCATTTTTGTCACCTAACTTTAGTTCCCAAGCTAACCCCCCTTTGTCAGAAACTAACAGAATTTAACATCTCTATGTGAAAAATACATATCTCTCAGATGTTGGAAGACCATGGAAGTCATAAAACAATAAAACATTTCTGCACCTGAAACCTATACTTCTCTTCCAAGAAAATAAAAACATTTCTAGCTTTAGACGTGTCTGCTACTGAACTGAACATGGGAGAACTTTTATAGCACAATCATAAAAAAAATTAATTTCAACTAATTTTCTTGAAGTTTTGCAAGTTAACTCTCTCTGTCCAAGTTTCTACTGTTAAAATGTATACATTTACATAATTACAATAGTTTATATACAATTCTATTCTATGTCAGCAGGGCATGCTGTGGTTAAATTTTAGCTCAATACTTTACACCTTTACACACACACATCTGTATGAATCGTATCAATAGTCACAAATGACACAGAATTATTTACAAAATTCCAGATAGCTGGACTGGCAGTACTTACTTTTGTGACCGATGCCTGTTCAATGTATTATGCTAACACACAGTAAAGTAATGTGAGAATTTATTTGGATTTTAGGAAGCACCACTGTCATGATCAGTTTATCTACATCTGCTGGTTCAGCAGTTAATGGCGGATGGCACAGAAGCCATGCAGGATAATAATAAAGTCATCAAGCAGGTCCTAGAAATAGTTACTTCACTCTTACACCATACACACCTGGATGTGTCCCAAATCAAGGAACAGTCAAGAAATGTGAACCATTGCTGGCTGAAATCAAATTAACCATGTATACACAGCATGAGAAGAACAAGAAATGAAACCTAATTTTCAGCACTTATGCTAAACAATTAATGGATATAAAGCCCATGTAGTACAAAACTGAGACTGAAGTAGACAAGATAAAAAATAGATATTGATGGAATAGCCTTTGAGTCCTGGGATTGCCTGAACATGGTGTAATCTGCTGCACTAGCTATAGAGTAGGCACACCAAGTGAAACCTAAAAACACTCCATTTATCCAAGACATCTAATCTAATCTTCAAATGCTTGGACTCTAATGACAGGGCTAGGATATTATGTAAAGCTAGAGAGTTAGGCAACAGCTTGAAGCTAGCTGGCCACCCAGTTAAAATGGTCCCAACTACAGTGCAGTACTTTTAGGTTCATAGGTTCATACTAGGCTATCTGCCCAAGGGCATTTATAAGCCTAGCCCATAGTTATGTGGCTTTCGCCACCCCTTTAGCTTGAACAAAACTATGCCTATTATTTTGCTGTGCCTCTGTCAAGCAGTGACACTGAAGTAATCCCTGGGGTATATCTGCGGTCTCCCATCCATTGGTCAAGATTCCTCTTGAACAAGGCCAGCGAGGTGCTCTGCCTCACATGTACCGGGATTTTGTTCCACAGCATAGGGAGTCTCTGGGTGATGAATCTGTCCCTCCAGCATGTTCTATTAATAACCGTGTCAAGGTTTAAGTCTCCCGCACTTGTGGTTCTGAGGGATCTAGATTTTTTGAGGTGAAGCATGTTCATCAAATCTGGGTTTGACATGGCCTTATATGTCAGGCACAGGTCACCTCTGAGCAAGCGGTATGAGACTGAATAGAGCTGGAGTTCTTTCAGTCGGGCAGCATAAGACATATTGTTGAGACCCTTTATCCTTTTGGTGAGGAACTTTTGGGGCCTTTCCAGCTGCTGCAGGTGTCGGGTCAGATACATTCTGAATGGGGCATTGTACTCAATCATAGGTCTAATGAGTGATGAGTACAGGGGGACGATGACCTCCCTTGATCTAGATGTGAATCCCTTCATGATCAGGTGGGCAATGTAGAAGGATTTCCTGACTACTTTAGCAACATGAGTGTCAAACGAAAGGCTAGTGTCAACCTGGGTCCCCAGGTCCCTGATGACTTCCTCTGTGCTCAGTGGATTGCCACCTATATGGTAGCTAGGGGTAACCTTGTTTTTCCCAAAGGGTATGACTATGCATTTCTTGGCGTTTAACTTTAGGCCATGGCTCTGGCACCGGTTATCCGTTTCTGTGAGGCCCTTCTGAAGGATATCTATGTCAGAAGTGTTTTCGACTATGGCGCCCAGTTTGCAGTCATCTGCAAACTTTGTCAGCCATAACCCTCCTGTGTTTGCTTGTACTTCAGAAAAGTAGATGCCGAACAAGAGTGGACCCAGGACTGAGCTCTGTGGGACACCACTTGTGACAGGCTTTGAGTCTGACATGGCTCCAGCAACTCTGACCCTGTGGGTTCTGTCACTTAGCCAGTTTGCAACCCATCTTGTGATGTATGGGTTTACATTCAAGCTGATGAGTTTTTTGATGATACCTGAGTGGGGTATTTTGTCGACGGCCTTTGCCAGGTCGAGTTAGGCTGTATGGACTGCCTTTCCCTCTTCAATGGCCTTGGTGACTGTTTCGAAAAAGTCAACCAAGTTTAAAAGGCATGATCTGCCTTTGACAAAGCCAAACTGGGTTGGATCCAAAGTCTGCAAGTTCCCTATGTCTTTATTTATGAGTTCCATTATGATCCTCTCCATGGCTTTGCAGATAAGGCTTGTCAAGCTAATGGGATGGTAATTTCCAGGGTCGGTGGAGGCACCGCCCTTGTGAAGTGGTACCACAGTCACTGTGCGCCACTCCTTGGGTACGTATCCTGAGGTGATGCTAAGATTAAACAGCTGTCCTAACTGCTGGTTTAGTTCCTCATTGAGTTCGTGGAGCACACAGCCGGGGACACCATCTGGTCCCATGGATGCTGTGTTTTTTGCCTTGGAGAGAGCAGTTCTCACCTGGGCATTGGAGATGTTTGGGGGGCTACAATCCTCTGGTATAGATATCTCTCCTTTTGGGGGGGAGGGGGTGAGAAGTTTGCACTGAACCTGTCAGCCAGTATGTTGGCAATGTGTGTAGGTTCAGTAATTTTCACATCATTTTGGACTAATTCTGAGCATATCTGAGAGTTTCCTCCTAGGTTTCTAACATAGCTAAAGAAGGCCTTATGATTGTCTTTTGTGTCCTTGGCGATTTTTCTCTCGAAATTTGCCTTGGATGATTTTATGAGAGCTCTTAGTTTTTTACTTATAATGATCAAAGGTGTCTTACCTTTCAAGGATTTTGCTCTATCTTGTAGTAGCTTCCTCCTTTTGTTGTAGAGCTTGTTTATGGCTGGGGTCCACCAGACTGGGCGCTTGCCTTTGGTACAAAGAGTCTTAGTTTTGTTTGGGATTGCCTGATCCATGCAGTCCTGTAGGTGCTGGTAGAAGGCATTTGTAAGTGATTCAGCGGTTTGAGTAATGTTTACCACTGGCTCAGGGGCCTTAAAGGAGACCACACTAGTTTTTAGGAGTGTGAAGTCAGCTTTTGAGAAGTTTTTCATTGTGGTCTTTTTTATTTCAGGTGGGGGCGGGATGAGGACCTCCAGCGAGATTAGTTTATGATCTGATCTCACCAGTGAGGGGTATACTTCTGGTGTTGACCATTGTGATCCCATGTTCATGATGATGAGATCAAGTATGTTTTCTCCTCTTGTGGGGATGGTGACTAGCTGTTCCATGGCATTTGAGTTTATGAACTCCAGGAACCTTTGGGCAAGAGTGTTTGGGCTTGAGTAGTGTTCCCAGTCTATATTAGGGTAGTTGAAGTCACCTAGTATGATGGTGTTTGGAGATACATTTATCCCCTCCAGTGTTTTCAGGAAGGCCATGTGAGGTTCCTGAGTTTGAGAGGGTGGCCTGTAACATGCTACAAATTGCAGAGCAGTCTTGCCTATGGTTAATTGCACCTGGATGGTCTCCAATGCATCGTGCGTTGCCACCAACCTTGAGGTGTGGGTGTCTTTTATGAATATGGACACCCCCCTCCTTTTTTGGTGTTGTCCGGATTTTGGGGCCAGAACGCATGATATGAGGTGAAACCTGATAGTGCTGGGGTGCTCTCAGGAGCCTTGAACCAGGTTTCTGTCACAGCACAGACATCGATGTTCTCCATACTGAGAAGGGCCTCGAGTGCGTGCATCTTGAGATTGAGACTTCTGGTATTGAGCAGCATTACCCTTAGTTTTTTTCCTTTTTTGTGTTCTAGGGTGGTAGGTTTAGAATTTGAGCCTTGCCTAAAAAAGGCACTATGGGGGTGGCAAGAGCCTTTGCCAATATCCAGAAGCCAAGGGGTGACAGGTGTAAGCCATCCCTTGCAAAGCAGCGTGGCTTTTCCAGCATGTCATCCCAGGCAGACAGACATTGGATCCCCTTTGAATGACACCAGAATTTAAGCCAATTATTAAAGCTGATCATCTTATCACTGTATTGTGGCATCATTCTAGGTGAAGGTAGGATACTGCTCAAGGTCAGGGTCATACCTGCTTGGGCTACATAATCAGAGAGCTCCTCAATGTCTCTTTTCATGTAGTCCAAGGAGGTACGTCTCAGGTCGTTGACACCAGCGTGGACAATGACTGAGTCGTACTTGTGCCTGCTGTTGAGAGACCTGAGTGCTTGCGTTATGTGGCGGATTCTAGCGCCCGACAGGCAGCTTACTGTGACCTTCTCCTTACTCAGTCTGGTAGCGGGACGTCAGTGTGTCTGACTATGGAGTCACCAATGACGAGTGTGTCTGGCATTGTGTTTGGCCTTAAGGGCTGTGACTGTTTGACACTCTGACTGTGTGGTCTATGTGTTGCATGTGTTTGGTCCTGAGGTGGTAGTTGTTTGGGTGTCTGCTTTGGTGGCCTCTGCTGTTTTGGTAGATTTTTGATCAGAGCCTCCGAGTATGTCTTGGTGTGATTATGTGTATGATTTGAAGTTGTGATGGTACTATGTGTGACTGGGTATGTAGTGTGTGTGGTTACCTTCTCCTCCTGTCTGGTCTTGCCAGTCCTATGTTGAGAGAGCTCAGCCTCCAGTTTGGCCGTATAGTTGAATCTCTCGCATGTATTTGTGTTTTGTGGGAGAAGGAGAGGATTGTCTGTGTACATGAGGCAATTGTAACATTGCCTCAATATTCCCAGGTTCACCAGTTGAGCAGGAGAGGACGCTAGTAACTGATCCCTCGACATGCTAGAAGTAATAGGTAAAAAACTTACAAAAGACTCCGGGGGATGTGGGTTCTAGGCTGGTGGGGTACTATCTATAATAAAAGTGCTTTATCAAGGTGCAAGTACTGTAGGAGCAAGTGCTAGGCTTTACAGATAGAGAATAGTCTACTTGGGAATCAAGTAGAGATGAACTTTTTAGTTATAGGATACGCTGGTTAGATCAGCAGTACAGTTTGAGGAAGGTAGTTATAAGGGAAAATTTGAAGAGTGGAATTTAGGTGGCCCGAATAGTTTAACCTTGTTTAACCGCCACTGCTCTTGTGTGCAACAGTGGCAACTCCGCGCTAAATCGCGCTAACGCATTAGTCTTCTTTCTAAGATGGGCTCCAAAGATAGGCTTTGGAATTTAAGATGCCCAGTGATCTTAGAACTGGTAAGAGGGTTTCAGACTTTTTTTTTTGCCTGCTGGCATTGAAGGCTTTCCTCAAGATTTGGAAACAACTCATCCATTAAAATCCTGTGCTAACATCACTAAAGTTGCTTCTACAGATTCCAAAAGGTGATACAGACTGAATACTGGGGAAATGATTATATCTCCAGCTGCTAGAAAAGGGGAAGGCTATAGTTAAACTTGATCCAAGCCAACTAATCATGCAGGGGCTAGACTTGAGTTACTTACACCACTGGACTTATCTCCACCAGTGTCAACTCCAGTACAGGACCAGGTACAGACAGACCAACTTGGCCTTGGAATTTAATGGAACAGACTTGTCTTCAAAAAACTGCAGGAAATAGAAATCATCTGGATGAATTCTTCACCTGCTGTGACTGACCAAAATACAAAATAAAGGGGATACTAAATATACACATATATATATATATTTGCTAATCTATAAGGGGACGGCAATTTAGTCAAGGAATAACTGAAAAGTTATTCAGTTTTGATTAAAATGTATAGTAATCGATAAGAGGTTACACAGTGGATGTGCATGAATTAATAGTGCCAACAGTAGGTGTATGAGTTGATAAAGGCAATATTAAACTATAATCTTCCTTTTCTTTTATCTTGCATACCTATGGATATGTGGCAAAGGGAAAAGGTAACATATTGGGTAAACACCTTTGTTTGAATTCCTGTTCCCTTAGTGATGGGCCCTCTTCCCATTTCTCCTCTTTTTATATGTATTTGTTTGTGGGGGACATATATAAATTGTATTGTATGAAATTGGTTATGCTTCAGTTTGCTATACGATGGTGATGTCAAATAACGTGTATAAGTGTACTTGTTCTAACCAAAAGTTTCACATAGTGTCAAAATCAAACCCAGTAGGCTATGAAATAAAATATGTATTTCAAATGTCAGAAATAAAATAAACAGTGATGTATAAAAGCACTGTAGAACAATCAACCATTAAGCTATTTCATCCTTGACTATCGGGACTACATCAGAACCATTTAAATCAAACAAAACAAGGTTTAAATAACATCAACTAACTTGTGAGATGCATAATAAATATCAGTTAAGAAAAAATCAATTGCAATCAAATAATCTTGCTTAAACTTAAAGTTATATGAATACATCTGAAAATAAAAATAAATGTTTGAAAGTAAATGATTAAAAATGTTAAAATACATACATACAGGTAACTGGCCAAAAAAAAACAAAGCACTAGAAGGCACAGTCACTCCAAAACACCAGATTATTCAAATAGATTAAGCACTTTCATCCTGCTAATTCACAGACTTCTTCAGAATCTAGTAAAACAATCAATTAGACATTTTAAATCTTGCCCTCCAAAATCACATGACACTTTCCACCAATAACAGTACACAACAATGTAAATACAAATATAAAAATAACATTTAATATCTATCTATGTATATATATATATATATATATATATATATATATATATATATATATATATATATATATATATATATATGAATAATATATCCTAAAAACTATTAACTGTTTTAAAAACATTATTTACTTTATAGGATAAAAGTTTTAAAATACTAGTTATTAAAATATGCTCATTAAGACATGGTGGCATGCAAGCATTCAGCTGAAGCTGCCACAAAGTTTCTTTACATTCTATTAAATGGCCCATGGCCCACCTTCAGGATTTGTATGAACTGTGTCAATACCAAAAATGCAAAACCATGCTCAGGGTATTTTTCCACATGTTTATACAAAGAATTGTTAACCTGTTTTTATATCCAGCATAATGCTCATAAATGCATTTTTTTAATCTAAGCTGGGTCTTACCCATATAAAAGCTACCACAATTGTTACACTTAGCTAATTATATAAAACCAATAGAATTACATGTACAATGAAATGAGGAATATACTGTTTAATAACCTTGACATTGTCCGCCTCCAAAATGTATTTACATTGGGCAAAAAAATACATTTATATGCGTCATATCTCATCTTAGTTGAGGCACAGGGTTGGTTCACACTTTCCAATAAATTCTTTAGGGCTCTACCTCTTTTGTACACTACTTTGGGTTTTTCATTTACCCAATCAGTTAACCCTTAACATTGAAATATCTTTTGAGTTTTCTCAAGGGTTCTATAAATACACTGATATTCCTGTGTAAATGTGGTAATAAATGAACATGTAAAATTTTCCTAAGACGGGGCCCTCATGTTCACCATTGGGTGAACCGGTCTTACTGTAAGAATTGGTACTAATTCACCATCGTACCTTTTCCTCATCACGTCAGAGTAAACATCACTTACCAAATCCTTTGGATACCTCCTGGCACAAAACATTTCTGACAATTTGTTACCCTCTGTTTCAAATACCTTGTCATCAGAAACCCATTCGGGTTAGTCTAAGGAATTGTTCTTTGACAATTCCTCTTTTTTGGTGCTGTGGATGACAACTTGCAAACTGTAATAAACCGCTGGAATAGGTCAGTTTCCTGTAAATGCCACTTACATAGCCCCCTTACTGGCATCTTTCCTAATCAGGACATCCAAATAGCTAATGTTGCCACAGCTGTACCTATAGGTACATTTTAAAAAGGAAGTGGTCAAATTTAAATATTCAGCAAATACTTGTCCATCCCTCTCACTCACTTCCCAGGTTATAAAGATGGCATCTAAAAACTGTGCATATAGTCACTAAGGTGCAGATTTAAACAACTTAAACACATGATGTTTTTCCCACTGTAACATTACAATTTTAGCAAATAAGAAGACACAAGAGGCCCCCATCACTACAACCTTTTTTTTTCTGAAAATACTGACCATCTGTATGCATGAAATTGTATTTCAAAACAAATTCCAAAAGGGTGTCAAACATTTATTTCACTATCATCAAAATACCTACCTCATCTAAAAAAATTGTGAAACATTTCCATACCCTGAGCATGTGGAATCACATTAAATAAGTTCACAACATCCACAGTCAAAAAAGCCAAATTAGTTGTATATTTCACATCTCTTCGTCCCACAAATCCTTACAAAGGTCATTATATTGATTTAACAAACCTTTCACTTTGATATCAATATATTTTGATAAAGGTTGTGTTTTGGACGTTCTAGCATTGACTATGGGCCTCACTGGGGATCTATCAAACTCTTATGAATTTTCGGGATGCCAAATATAGAAGGTATAGTTGGAACTTTAACATCCAAAAAGAAATACACATCCTCAGAAATATGGCCTTGATCTAACATATCTGGAAGAAAAAAGCAAATGTTTTATAGGATACTCATAATATTCATCATCAAACAAATATACATGCATTTTATTCAAATAATCAGCTCTACCCATGGTTACATCTCCCCCTCCCTTATCTGGTTTCATCACTCTGTTTTTATCATGTGTTAATTCGCTTAGCATAAATAATTCAGTGTCACTCAAATTGCTGTTGTACATCCCCCCTTTGTTTCACAAAAGCCCTAAAATCAAATGCAAGTAATTTTACAAATATAATAAATGGCAAGGCTAATGGTGGATTAATAACACTAAGGATTATGAAATGAATGTGCTATGAAGAAATAGTGTCTGAACAATTTAATATTAAATTTCTTGAGAAACAACTTTAAATCCAATAACAGATTTTATACCCTGAGATGCACACTCAGAACGAAAGTCTTTCCTTTACTAAAGTGCTCCACAAAAGAATTACAATAAATGATCATTGTGTAATTGTAAATATTAAAGTCACCTGTATTGTTACTAATAACAGAAGACACATGTTCAAAAGGCTGCAGCAGCACAGGAGACAGACAACTGCTACTTAATTTTTTATTCTCCTACTGTTGTACAGCACTCCAGTATTCTGCCATCTCTGCTGGTTCAACTGTTTTCAGGGATTGTTGTGATTTGGATAGTTACTCTCTCTTATCCTTTTGAAGCTCCTCAGAAGAACCTGTTCTAAAGGGACATTGTCATAATTTTCACGGTTCGCAGTAACATCCACCATATTGGCCACCTGTCTCATGTGTTAGCTCCACCTCCCCTGAGAGCCTATTGGCTGAATGCATGCATGCCACCAGGTCTTAATGAACATATTTCAATAACTAGCATTTTAAAATGTTTATCCTATAAAGTAAATAATAGTTTTAAAATGGCTAATAGTTTTAGGATATATATATATATATATATATATATATATATATATATATATATATATATATATATATCTACATATACACACACACATACATATATTAGATATATATATATGCATATATTAGATATAGATACAGATATGTGTATATATATATATATAGAGAGAGAGAGAGAGATAGTATTCATATATTAAATGTTTTTGTTTTTTATATTTGCACTTATATTGTTGTGTTGTGATATTGGTGAAAAGTGTTGTGATTTTGGAGGGGGAGATTTAAAATGGCTGTAATTGATAGTTTTACTAGATCCTGAAGATGTCTGTGAATTAGCAGGATGAAAGCACTTAATCTAGTTGATTAAATTGGTGTTTTGGTGTGACCTTGCCTTCTAGTTCTATGGTTTTGGTCAGTTACCCATATGTGTAGGTTCTGAGTTTGCTGCTGTTAAAATGCAAACGTATTAGAATAGCCCTCCAACCTTAGAAAATATTACACTAACCGCAATATAGTGCAGTATATAAAATGTATAAAAATTAAAAACTTAGGACATTATTTGCAGATTAGCAGACCTAGTTTTAAGATGGGGAGAATGGACACCTGTTCATTCAGTCCTGGTTAAGCAGAGGCATTAAGGCTTGGTAGCCAAATAAGTTCCCTATGTTCAATTCTTGATTCCCAAGACGCTCCCCGATTGGGGTGTGGAACAACTTATAATAGTCTAAATAAAAATTTGGAGAGGGTGGAACATTTCTATATGTGTTTGTAAAGAGAATTGTATATATTATACTTTGAAATAGTGTAAATAATTTCATATATTCTCTTCTGAAAATGTCTTGCGCTTTTAGTAATATAAAAACAATTCCATCTACAGCAAAGTGCAATATATAGCACCCCCTTGAGGCATAATTACTATCTGCAAGAGGTGTGTTAAGGTCTAAAAAAATTTGCCCAAATTGTGAACTGACTACATGCCCCACATTTGTGTGCACTTTTAGTAATCCTAGTTGTGCTCATTTTAGATGTGTGCTCAAAATGTTTCTATTTTTTTCTCATTTTATAATCAAACTTTGGAGCTTCTCCCAATATGTTAAACACATCATCATCATCATCCCTTAAAATATTCCAGTTTCTTGTGATAATGTCTTTCACAGCCTTGGAAGATGAGTTCTAAGTAACTATCAAATAACTGGTGAGCATTTCTGTTTCTTTGGCAATAATATTATAACTTGTGGTGGGTGATATATCATTTCCAAGTAATGGATTAAATATAGTACCCTGGAGTTGTGAGACTTCATTCCATATTTCAGTAAGAAAGCGTTTGGGGTAACCCCTTTCCAAAGACATATTTAGAATCTTATCTGCCTCATAGCAAAAAAATGTAATTGTCTGAACAAATCCTAGTTGCTCTCACCAGTTGTTTCAAAAATATTCTTCTTAAAGGAGCTTCAGGTGACAACTTTTAAAATGTTGGTAACAATTAGAAAAAGTAGGCTTCCTGAAAATTGGTGATCAACATCGCTCATTATGTTGTCTTTTAAAGTAGTGGCATCCAAATGATCTATCAACTCAATTGAGCAATGATATGTAAATTTAAGGTAGGAAATAGTTTAGTTTAATATACTGAATAAAGTCCTCCATGTCATGAGCTGAACCCTTCAATAAAATAAAAATTTTGTCCAGGTAATGTAGATATGTAAACCAGTGATTCAAGTATTTTGAACCCAACATAAATGTCATCTGCCATGTATACATAACTGGATTAGCATTAATGTAGCATTAATGGGGACACAACAGGCACCCAGAGCTACCCCTCATATATTCTCCCTCATAATATGAACAATTATTAAAAAGAATAAATTCCATAAAAAAATGTAATCAAATTGATAAGATTATTATCCAAGGTAGTTGATTTAATAATCACAAAATGAAAAAATTCTAAACCAGTTTGGTGGGATATACATGTCAAAAGACCTATGACAGTAGTTAAAAGAATGCAGTGTACACTATAATAGTGTTTCATTTTGGTCAAAAAGTCTGAAAAATCTTTCAAAACAAACAATGTCCTTTTTTTTTTTTTTACTTTTTATATACTAGTAAAACACATTAAAAACACTGAAGACTGGAAATAAGATGCAGAAAATGACAGACCACCACAGGTACCACTCCACAAAGATTTATTTTAGCACTTTCTTCTTAATAAATGTCAGACTTCTTCAGAATAGCAATACATCAAGCGCAGCACTTTGTAAACACAATCCTGCCCTCTCATTGGTCAAATCAACACTACGATCCCCTCCAGTGTTACCCAACATAAAAACACAAATTCTTGAAATACACACAAAAAATGTTAACGCTTTTAAAAACATACATATAAAAAGCATTACTGTTACATAACAGTATAAATAATTTTTATAATTTTTATAAAAAATTAGGCAGATTTAAGCTTCAATAATGGGTCAAATGACAACCTGTCATTCAGCCCAGGCAGTTCACATGCATTATTTTAAATCTGCCACTTAAATTCTTTGAACTCAAGAAAATCATCAGAAGGTCCTCCCCAGGGTCCCACATCCAAAAGGTCAATGGCGGAGAATTTGTGGGGTAAACATTAATGTGCTTAAAAAGGGCATTATTTTCATTTTTGTGATTTATATAATAAATATTGTGATATACTCTGTCTAAATGCCCTTTTTGTCTTTCCACATAGAACCCATCACAGGACTGACACAGTGCCACGTAGACTACACCTTTGGAATAACAAAAGTATTTCTTTAATGATTTGATTGTACCAAAATTCTTAATTTTGATTTTTTCCTGGATCATCATAAACTGGCACTGGGAGCATCTGCCACATTTAAAACTGCCTTCATGCGTTGACCTACTAACATTTTTCTCCAACATACTTTTAAGGGAGATTTCTTTCTTATAAACTTCATGGGTTTGTCCCCCAATAAAGTGTGGATCTCGGGGTCCTTTGTAAATATCCTCCAGTATTTCAGGATAATCTGCCATATATCATAAAAGCCAGTGTTGAAGGATAAGATTAAGGCTCTGTAAAAAAACTTTTTCCTTGCTAAGGATTGCTGTCCCAGTCAAACAAATGCCATTATCCAAAAGGGCTTTGAATGTACCATCCACTCTCTTTCTCTTAACTTCCCCTACTATATTATCAACAAATCCTTCGGGATACCCTCTCCTCTCCAACATGCCTTTCAGTACTTCACACTCATGAAGGAAATCCTCTGATCCGGAGACCAGTCTTGCAAGCCTAACATACTGTCCTTTCACCAGTAGGATGCCAACTACAGTAGTGCAATAGGGAGTTGGACTACATAGGTTTTCTATATAAATGGAAGGTAAACATTTTTTTATCATAACTTTTAATGGTGACACCCAAATAGTTGAGTTTTTCCTTGTCAACAGTCATCCTAAACTTCAGGAACGATGTCTCTTGAATGTACTCGAAAAACTCTAACTTGTCTTGCCCGCCCTTCTAAAATAACACTAAATCATCTAAATAACACCCATAAAGGAGCACAACAACTTTTGAAGGGTGACTCTAAAATGTATAGGTCTTACCAATGTGCTATTACTATATTGGCAAAGACAGGGGCACAGTATACCTCCATAGGCCACCTCCTGCCTTTGCCTAAATAACTGCCCTTCAAAACTGTCAGATTTGTTTTCAAGGACTATTTCCATACAAGTTCTTATTGTCCAAGTAGTATTGTGTCCCGTATTGGTATTGTTGCATAAGAATTCGTAAAACCACTCAACCCCTTGCTCTTGGAGAATAACAGAGAAAAGATTACAGATATCAGTTGTCACCATTAATAAATTGTCATCATAAATATCCTGCCTAATTTTATGCAGGAAGTGCCAGGAGTCCTTAAACAGGGTAACCCAATGGTCCAAAACATGTTTGACCTTTGAGTCAATGAACTTGGCAATGCAAAATGTCTTGGATGCCTTTGCATCGACAATTGGACATAGTGGGGGATTTGAAATGGACTTATGAATTTTAGGGATTCCAAAGATAGTTGGAATCCATGGGTGCAATGTCTCCAAAAATTCATGTTCATCCAAGTTGATTTGCCCATTCAACATCAGTTTATCTAGTGTCAGGTCTATGTTTCTTTAGGCAATGTTAAGTTTGGTATGAGAGACTTCAACATAGGTGTCACTATAAAGCATGTTGTACATCCTACTTTTGTAGTAATTCAAGTCCATTATAACAAGCCCCCCACCCTTGTCTGGCTTCATAATTCTAATGTCATTATTGTCTAAAACACTCTGTAAAAGTCTTGTTTCATTAACAGTCAAGTTTTCAATCTGAATCTTATCTTTGCCATACCTAAGTTCTCTAATTTTCTTCTTACACAACATTTTACACATGTGGACCATAGGGTGTGTGGGGGGAATAAAAGTACTTGGTCTTTTTAACTGTGTAGTGCCACACCTCAGATTCACCCCATGGTGAAAATGAAGGGCTAAATTCAACTTTCTAGTAAATGTTTTTAACTGCAAAATTGTTTCAACCATATTCGCCCTTCTGGCTGGCACAAAATTAAGACCTTTGTCAAACAGGTCTGCCCGTTTGGCACTGACCCTAATTTGACTCAGGTTGTAGAAATTAAAATCATTTGCTGTATTCTGGGTAATAGAAATGCCAATATTGTCATGTCTCACATCTTCAGCACCCACCTCTCTCTGTAGTATGGGGGTTCCTATCTGCACCCTCTCCTCCCTCTCCCTCTCTGTTGCTCCTGGTAAGTTTCCTGTCCATACCTCCAGTTCCCTTGGCCCATATTTCTCTGGTTCATTAATCACTGTGATCTCCTCGGGGGGGGGGGTCCCTAAAGGGTACACTGCCTCATTATGAATGTTATCCCCATTTACATCACCTTCTGGAAAGGCATCTAGCTTATTTTAATTTCTAATTTGCTGCCCCATTGGAGGATTAGGGTATGCCTTCCCATTATCATAATCAAGTTTGTCTCTAGATAGCTTCTTATCCTTTCTGTTTATAAGTTCAATTAAATTTTTATCCACATCCTCGAAGATACAATGATAGTCTCTACTTCTATATTCAAAAAGAAAGTAATGTTTGATGCTCAGATCAAGTTTATTAATGTCAATATTTAACAAAGCCATTTTTCTATTATCAACAATCAATAAATTTAATAAATCACAACCTTGATGTTAAACAGCTTAACAAATCATAGTGCAATTGTGAGTTTTTAACAAGCCCTGTGGGGTATCTCCACATATGTAGCCCCTTCGGTATGTGCTCGCGTTTCAGGCATTCAAGTAAATAGCAGTTCTTTAAGCTCTGGATTAGGGTTATAATTCCCCCAGGTTGCATCATTCCTAAGCCATTGCTCCACTGAAAATGCTGAGTTGCCCTCGGCAGAGCTTCCAGGACCATCATGCAAACAGGAACTAGCTTAGGCAGCATTAGAGTTTAAAGCAACAGGTGCTCTTGTCTCAGTAATATCGAGACCGCGATTTCTTTGAGCAGGAGTGATAAAAAAACTGTTCAGAAAGTTGAGAACAGCTAAGTCCTCATTTGCCCATATCTGAACCATTATTGCTGCAAAGTCCTTCAACTATTTTGTGCTAGTTGCGCGACTACTGCCAAAAGTGTAGAAATGGACTCCATACTATGCTGTAAGTCAGTACCTGCAGTGTAACCCTGCTGTTCATCTCCATCCATGACAAAGCAGACCAGTAAAACACAGAAAAAACACTATAGACTTGAAATAAGATGCAAAAAATGACAGACCACTGCAGGTACCACTCCACAATTATTTAGTTCTGAAGAAGTCTTTGCAAAAGACGAAAGTGCTCTACTGCATTTGGTTTGCTTTTACTGTCAATAATTTGGATTTGTGGTTTAGACTTTGGTTTGTGTGGTTCCTGGGACTCTAACTTCACTACTTGTGGTTCTTTGTTTTATTCACAGATGCAACAGATTATAGATACATTTTTTTTTACAAAGTCTTATACAAAACAGTTTGGCTTCACAAAGGGAGTGATAAGTTGTCCTTGTGACATCCAGGAAACCTCAGATACTGGAATTGAATTAGATTATATTGAAAAAGAACTGCACACACTGGATCCAAACAAAGCACAGGGAGGAGACAGACTTAATAATTACCCGAGAACACTTCAGGAAGAACTTGTAGTACCATTACATCTGTTATTTACTAGGTCATGTAAATAAAGGGAGATTTTTCAAGATTGGAGAAATACACTTATTAAATCTGTCTTTAAGGGAAAGGGGAATATGACAAAGCAGAGTCATGTAGACCTTTAAGTCTACTTTCATGTTGTGGTAAAATAATGGAGAAGTTAATATTGGATAAGTTATTGTCAGAACTGGATAGGTTGTGACTTGAAACTGAATATCAGCATGCATATATTGAAAATAGATCCTTTCCAACCTATAATATGATATTTTATAACACTATAATAATAGCTATGAATGAAAAATTGTGCTGTGATTTAATTTGTATAGATTTAACTTCAGCATATGACAGGTTAATACACAAAACACTGTTCAGTAAATTAGAACAACTAGCTGTCAATGTACTCTTGATAAGATGGATAGCTGCATGGCTTACAAATAGGACATGGCAAGTATCTTACAGCAAATGGGCAGGTGAAATTCTTGGTTGCAGTCAGGGTGTCCAACAGGGCTCTGTCCTAGGCCCTTATTTGTTTTGATTGCATCTTTCAGACCTACGTTTTTCATCTGAGATGTTCTACAGTCTATATGCACATGACATGAAATTAGGTAAACTGATTACATGTGTTACAGATAAGGTATGTCGGCAAAATAACTTGACTAAATTGACCATCTGGGCACAGGAGAATAATATGCTGATAAATGCATCAAAAGCTAAGCATATGAGATTTGGGAGACATAAATAGAAAGGTGAGCTTTTAATACAGCACACAGTATTGGAACTGTAGACTCATTTGGGACCTAGGTATATGGGTAGCTCCAGCTTTAAGTTTTTCTAATCACATTAACCAATTGGTTAATGATAGTTATAGAACTATATGTTGAATAAAAAGTTTTATAACGTATAAGAAATCCGAAATGAAGTCATTGTTTGTTACATTAGATCCAAACTTGAGTGTGGAATAACAATATGGAAACCTTATAAGAAAAGCACGAGTAAACTGGAAAGAGTACAATGGAAATATATCAAGGGCACCCATGGATGTGAAAATTTACATTATGAAAGACTAAAATATCTGAACGTGTACATTGTCTCTTATAGATATCTAAGAGGAGAGCTTATATGGGTATAGAGGGCATTTAGAGACATCGACCTCTGGAAATGTTTGAAGTTATCAAAAAGTAGTAGAGAAGTGTACTAACTGGTTCTCTGGGACAACAGTTTGATGCATGGAACAAACTACCAAATTACATTAAAGCAGCTACTATTTTAAATATATTTAAGAACAGTCTGGACACTTATTATGGGAACAAGTGTTTTTGTATTTTGCTAAGCTAAAAGGACATAATGTCTGTGTTTGAACTATTTGTATGTATGTAACGTGTGATCCCATGTGATATAAACGTAATCATTCTCTAAAATTCTTCATTTTCATGTTTCCATTGCTTCTTGACTATTTCCATACTGCAGCATTTGAAAAATCCACACTGCAACAGTCTTGCTGGTATGTAAACATTCTGCCATGATTGGATCACATCCAGCGAAATGATGTACAACTGCTTCCATAATGTTTACAGAACTTGAGTTTCTCTGCTTGTCCCACTATCTTGGGCTGTCATTATTAGCCTTTGCTTTCTTCCAATATGAAAACAGACGTGCTCCCTAAAATTCTTTCATCCTTCTTTTCAGCTCAGCTATAAACGGTTAGTATTCCCTGGACATGTTCATGGGTTGGTCACACCTTTCAAAGGAGAAAGCATTTTGTAAAAGATAGAACTCATCACCCCAGGCTGCCAAGATGTAGAGATTTTATGGCTTTACTTGCTTTTGTTTGAGAGGTATCAAGTCCAGATTATGTTTGTAAACTTAACGTGTAATGCTTCCCCTCTCTGAGAAAGAACAGCCTGGAAAATTTTATTTTAGGTCTAAAGGAAGTTAATCTATTATGGTAAAGAATAAGTGGCTACTTAATCCGTGTGAGACTACAGAAGAAATACGTAGTTAAAGTAGTCTGCAATCTGAAGCCATGGCTATGAGCACAGTTCTTCTTCTTCTTTCATCTTTCATCTTTTCCCGGTTAGGGCTCGCCACAGTGGATCACCTGTCTGCTCATGATTGGCAGTAGAATTTTACAGTGTCGAGTTGCCAGCCCGTTGCCCAGCCTTCCACAGAAGGCACACAAACACAATTCGCCTACAGCATGTCTTTGGGATGTGAGAGGAAACCCATGCGACCACAGTGAGGACATGTAGACTTCACACAGAAGGCACCCCAGCTGAGGATTGAACCAGAGATCCTCTTGCTGTGAGGTGACAATGCTAACCGCTGCACCACCGTGGCCGCACAGGCTATGAGCACAGTAATATCTGAAAAAATAATTCTTCAATGTGTGACAAATGCTGTCTATTTTATGGGTCTGATGTATGAAATATATCTACACACACACACACACACACACACACACACATACACACATAAAATGAATAAATACTGGCATGTAATGGATGCATATTGCAAACATCTCTGAGATTAAACTGGTCAGATGTTCCCTGAAGAAACTATCATATGCATATTGCCTTGGAGGCGTATTGGCACTTAATACAAAAAGGTGAGTTAGGCAGCCAAAGTTCTTTGCTGTAATTAGTGCTTTTTCCATAAAATTCACCAGTAGATTAAATAGGAGACGCGTAGTATTAAAACCTAGACCCAAACAAACTTGCACATTAGGCATTGTTACTAAACCACCCAAATTCCACCGTTTGATTATTGCAGCCTCTCTTTTTTTTCTCAAAATTTCAGCTCTCAATCTCTAATGACCATCAAGTCCACCTAGCATTTACCCACTCAGGCCATTTTTCACTCCTATATGAGACCTCTAAAGCCCATTCAGTTATCCTTGGGATGAAAGATGAATAGATGTAGCAGTGTTGTCTACCTTCTTTTGAGGATTTTTTTTCTTTCTAAGTGGCAGTCAATTTCCCTGCACATATGTACTGTATCTCAATGAGTTAGAATGAAATGGACTTGTGCATGGACAATGTCTTATGTTTTTGTGAGAGGTTTCTCTACAATATTCCTTGATTCATAATAAAAAAAGCACTCCAAGTAGTCCCCAGTCATGAACAGGACTATTCTGGCATGTACACCTGCATCCTTCATCCCATGGAAAGGTAGGCAGGCTCAGTCTTGTTACTCCCCTGTCTCCTAGACCACCTCCTCCAGAATTCATTATAATTATATAGAGTTTACATGTATGCACTGACAAAAAAACATGAGACACCTGATTTACTACCCACAATGCCCCACTATACAACGAGAAAAAACTACTGCCCAGGCTGTATTTTACAGTATTTGTGAAAGGACTGTATGTACCACTACACATGAGTCTGTCTCCATACTCTTACCTCTAAATATACTGTACCACCTCAGAAGAAGAAATGACCTGAGGAAAAGACAGCTTTAGTCCTCCATCTTTTTTTCCAGGTGCTGCAAATTCTGCAATAATTCTTTTGAGATAAGGGGTGTGGAGAAGGGCTCTGGAATAAATGAAGTGAGCAGGCTGCATCACACTGGAGGCTATTCAGGACCTGTTATACTGATAAAAATCATGGTGGTAACCTGGGTGGGAAAATGTTGATTGAAAATGTGGGACTGGAAACGTTAGCAGTGCAGGTCAAACTGACTATGCCAGCTGCTGCTTTGATTATGGTACCTTTATAGTTCCCTATAAGCTGTATGATTTTAATTTCTTTAGTTCCAGAAGCTGTGTTGCTACCACCTGCTTTTGTTGACAGAATTTTAGCTGTTTTACTCACAGGCCTATAATTTGAACCAAAATCCTTCAAGCAGAACAAAAATTAATTAAGGCAAGGAATGGAAGTTCACTCAATGGCCGCATTCCTGAGTAGGCCAAGCAAGCGATTCCCAGAATGGAGCAGATCTCATAGTTGGGCTATGGCAGTACAAAGAAGGGAATTTGAAAAATTATATGAGGTACAGTAATATATATTACAAAATTTCAAAGTGCCATGCTGCTGAGTCATTCAAAAAACACATCTATTAACTGTTTTTATCACCTGTGCCAGGTTATCAGTCTTCAACAAGTAATATGAGCAAACTTGCATGGAGACTCTTAACATTGCACTGACCTTGGCTCACTTATGTTCCATTTTTAAAATGGCCCACAAAGATATTGGTATTCAAGCTGAGAAATATTTATTTCTATTCCAATTATCTTTTCTGTCACCTTTTCTTAAAAGTTAAATATTCTGTCTGGCTTTTAAGATCACTAAGACGAGGAACCTACAGTGGAATACAGTTTCCATATATCCAGAAGCATCAGAAGTGGCCACCTTGAGCATCTAGCTAGACATTTGACAATACATCACAGCAGCAAGTTGTGGCAGCTCAGTAGAATTGCACATCATAAAATCACGTTCAACACTGGAATTATTAACGACAAAGTTAATAGAGTGTAAATTACTTGACTTAAACAACTACCATATACCATTTCTCCTGAAATAACGATGCAGCATCTGTGAAGCTCACATGGGCCGTGAAAGAGAGGAAGAAGAAAATCAAGAGCATCCTGTAATGGAGTAAGTCGCTGCGGTTTCACTCATTTAGTAGAAACCGGTAATATGTAACCTTATAGCATTACAGAAAGCATTACGGTCTTTAGAAAATACCTTCTGCCTGCCATGTCTCTAAATAATGTCATATCAGATGTGAAGAGTCTGCAAAGAATGTTTTTGCTAAGTAAAAGAAGAACCGTTACCACTAAAAAATGATGTTGGAATAAACAGAAAATAAAGTTACATCAGAAGTATATAACTTGTAAACACAGAAGGCTGCATAAAGATACTACTTTACTCTTTTCATCCCCTTTGGGTTAGATAAAGACTGAGGACCCTGATTTTTTTCAATATTACCCACATTTTAAACCCATTTCCCTGTTTTTAAAAATCTAAGGGAATTTTTGAGTGTGTAATAATTCTACCATTTTTCTATGATTTTCAGAAATATGAGCTCATGAACTACAGAGACTAAAGATCCCCAGTAGCAGCTAATATTATTTTCAATAAACTATAAAGGTATTGGAATTATCTTCCCATGGCTGATTTTATGGCCATCAGGAGTAAACCTGTGGTAACCCAGGCTCTCAGTAAATGCATCCCTTTGTCTTAGCATGAAAATAACTGTGACTGAGTGGTTCTATGAGAGGGGAAAAAGGCTTGTTGTGCAAGTTGAAGTTACCATAACCGTGGATGTTTGAATGATCACTGCTGTAGTAGCTGTAGTTATATGGGTTATATCCTGAAAATGGATATAATGGCCAGCCAGCTTCTAAAGCTTCAGGGCACATTCCTTGCACCCAAATTCTCAGGCAGCTTGAGTTGAGCTGACTAAAAGACACGTTTGGATGCAAAGCCCTTCACAGCATTCCTGTCTGTAGAGAGAGAGGCAGTTTGAGCCATGAAAGAACAATGCTAGGAGCAACAAAAAATTGTCTCCACCCTTGTCATAAAAACCACACCAAAAAACAAAGCTGACTGAGGGAGAAAGTGGGTACTGCAACAGTGATCATTTGAACATTTACTGTTATGGGAAGTTTAACCTAGCACAGTTGTGTAAGTAATTATATTTATCACTGCTGCATTAGCCTTGGCTACATGGGTAGATTACCACAGCTAGCTCTATTTGGTAGATTGAAATGGAAGAATCGAGTAGCCCCTGTAGAATGGTCCTAGCAAAGTGTGATCTAGACCTAGAAAAGGTATCAAGCTTAATGTGCTTTGTAAAAGTATGCAGTGGACCTAGTAGCAGCTTATAGAATATTTCTAGAATCCAGTCCTTTCCAAAAAGTGTCAGATGATGCCAAGGCCCTGGATAAAAAAAAAGCCTTGACCCTGCCTGGAATAGATTTGCTATGGTGGCATAGCAAAATGCAATCACCTTAGACAAGCATTTTAAAAGTCTGATTTGAAAGAGGTTGTCCCTTCTAGTCACCAACACTAGAAATAAACAATTAATCTGAAGATCTGAAAGATTTAGTTCAACAAGGTAGTACCCGAGTTGTCTGTGGATATCCAAGGTATGGAGAACCTTTTCTCCCTCATTTTTAGTTTCAGTAAACAAAAAAAATGGGGAGCTGGGTAGTTTGGTGTAAACTACACTTGGATACCACTTTTGGCAAAAAAGAAGGATTAGTTCTCAAAGAACCCTGACCCTATGGAAAATGAGGTGGGCTTAAATAACCATAAGAGCTTACAATTCAGGAAGCACTTTTACTGATTGTGTGGACCTTTGAAAAAAGGGTGTCTATCTTAAAAATTTCAAGTCAGCCGATCAGCCAGTTCAAATGGAAGTGTTAGTTTCTCTAACACAAAATTAAGAGCCAAGGATGGGCCATTGATTTACTTGGACATCACTTATGCAAAATCCCTTTCAGGAACATTTTGATACCAGACAGCCTTGAAAGAGGAGGATCTATGGGCAGACATGCTGAAATGGCTGATAAATAAACCTCGATATAAGAAAGGACATAGGATAGTAACTCACACAGGTATTGTAAAACCAGAGGGAAACTAGCTCTGAATGGATGCTTATTATGTTGTAGTCGCCAGCTAGAAATCCATTTCTATTCACTAATATATGATTTTCCAGTAGCAGCCTTTCTTGCCTGAATTACTACCTGTTGCACGTCCTCACTAAACAACTGCCTAAACAGAATTAAATCCTATCATCCAAGCAGTCAATTGAAAATTATTGATGTCAGAGTGTATGACAGTCCTGTTCTTGTAGGATTTAATCCAGTTTGTGAGGAATCTTGGGGTAATTGTCCCTGGCCATTTCTGAAATAAAGGAGAACCACAGTTGTCAAAGCCAAAAGGGAGTCACCACAATGATTTTGAGAGATTCCTTCTAAATCTTCAGAAGTATCCTGGATATTGGTGGAAAGGGTGGAAAAACATACATGAACATTCCTGTCCAAAGAAATGAAAAGGCATTTCTTTTCAAGGTCTTCTTACAAAGAGCCCTGGAACAGCATCTTGCCAGTTGATCATTCTAAGAGGAGGCAAAGGTGCCTACTTGAGGACCTCTCCACAGATGGATCAACTGTTAGAAGACCACCAGTCTAGTTTCCATTCATGAGGGTCTGCCCTTTTCCTGCTCAGCTTGTCTGCTATACAGTTTTGTTTAGCCGGAAAGTAGAATGCCTATAAAGTGAGACTGTGGTGTGAAGCTATATCCCAAGCTAACATAGCTAATCTGCAAAGGAGCTATGATCTGGCTTTACCCCCTTGGATGTCAATGTACTGCCTGACTACCGTATTCTTTGAAACCACTTGAAGAGGTCCTGGGAGCCAAATATGGTTTCGAGAGTTGAGTGACTTAATCCGGGCAAGCACCTCCTAGATATTTATGTGCTGGCATCTGTCCTTGGTGTCCCACACCCATTGTGCTTTTATACATCCTGAAAATGACCCCAAGCAAAGTCTGAAATATCTGTGTTGACATTTGAGCAGGCATTGAGAAGGAGGGATCTGGATTTAAGGCTGTTTGTTGTCTCCTCGAACACATTTCTCTTCTGACAAACCTCAGCAGTGGGATTTGGAGAGATAAGGGGTGTTGACAGTTGCACCAAAGAGATTTCAGATACCACTGCATCTTTCTCATGAGGACTCGTGGCATGTATAATTCTCAAGATAGCCCTGGCTAGAGACCAAAAATCCAGAGGCATTCCCTCACAGAGACTGAAGTCTGATCAGAAAACACTAAACACAGATCTAAATAAAGATCTATTTTTATATATTTTTTTTACTGAGGAGGAAAAGCTGTGTGAACTGAGGTGTCTAGCTAACATCTCAGGAACACAATGTGAGGGAATAAAGAAAGACTTTTGAATGTTCTCTAGGAATTCCCGCTTGTGTGATGCCTCTCATCCAAGAGAGAGATTGCTGATACTTTGAAAAAGACTGTGCAGAGATAAGCAAGTCATATAACTATAGAAAAAAATGGATACCCTGTAGCCTGAAATGAGCTATAACTGGAGCTAGACACTTTGCAAACACTCTTGGTGCAATAGATAGTCCAAAAGGTAGGGTAGATAACTGATAATATGATCTGGACATATAAAATCCCATTTGATATCTGGATTAACAGCAATGTGATAAGCATCTTTTACGTCTAATGTTACCAGGATACTTAAAAGAGAATGAAGAGGGAAAAAGTTGTGAAGTGACATCATTTTGAATTAGGGCACTATCACAAATAGGTTTAGGTAAGACAGCTCCAGGACTGACCTCCAAGCATTTTCTTTCTTTGGCATTAGTAACATCCTTGAATAAAAAAGCAAACCAGCCCAGCCAGTCAGGACCTGAAACCAGCAGCACTAATAGTCCAAACTTGTGTGAAGGTAATGATAGCCAATTGAATCCAACGAAGCAGCAGTCTTTATTAAAACACAAACAGTGAACCCAAGCACTTTCACCCTAATATTACCGGGCTTTTTCAAGGACAAACATACAAAAACTACTATGTGTCTCCTTAAATAGTAAATTACATATCACCTGATAAAATTAATTATGTTTTACAAAAATCCAAATAATAGTGTATTAAAATTGAGCGATCTATTATCAATATTTCAAATTACCATATGTACATAAGCAAATATATAAATATCTGTCATACAGAAACTTGATTAATTTTGTATACATATCATTAAAAAAAAATTATATCATATGAAATATATATACTTTCTAACTACCTAAAAATTGTTCTTGAAAATATGTTTCATAGAGACTTAAACTTGGAATGTTATTCTGTAATATATAATCGAAAAAATTAGTCGACTCTGACGAAATTATAACCCCTATTAAATGGGGTAGAAATCCCTTGCAAACCTCTGTAAAACCAACATAAACATTATAACCTTGTACCTTTGGTAAAAATGGCAAGCACTAACAAACAATAAAAAATAAACAATAAATAAACTCACCCACACCATTAGTTTGTACAAGGGGGGTATGAGTGTGTATAACTCCCTGTGATACATCCATCTATATAGAGAAGGGCAACAATGATAACATTACAAACGAGCTTTCCTTAATTTCAAAACACTCTTGATGTTAATGTTGTCATTCAAGCCGGGAAACTTGTTAGAGTTCAATTTCAATTGCCAATATAACTCACGATAGTCTAACCTTGTTTCCCAGCTTGAATAAAAACCCTTACCCATCTGTGAGGGAGAAAATGGTTTTATCACTCCTTGGGACAGCATGTGATGAAGAAGAGGAGGAAACAAGAGTCCAGTCTGTAGGATGAGTATTGACCCAGTGGAAAGGAAGAAATTCTTCCCCCTGCCATCTATAACTTTGATGAATGATCTTCAGAACCAATTTGTCTGAAACAATCTGTTGCCAAAGAGAAAAATGGAGAGAAAGGCCTTTGAGAAGAAAAAGGGGTGAGGGTGGGAGTGGGTCACAAGGTATTTTGAATAGTCATTCAGACATATTGGACTTTCCCTGGTTTGGGAGGTTAGAGACTTCATTTTGTAATTCCATTGCCATTTCCTCTCAAATGTCTGTTGCCTGAATTATCTTGAGAGAGTTTATTCTGTACTGTGCCAAAATTGGCAAAGGAAAGAAAAATCCCTTGGACAAACTGGAAAAGGAGGGCTGGATCAGCTTGTCCCTTTCTTTACACATTTTGATAACCTCTGCATCAGAAGGGACAAATACTAAATCTGTATCCAAGGGAGAATTTAAAATCTCATTTTTATCATAATCTGAAAGGTTCTGAGAATGTAGCCATGGAAACGTCATTTAAACAGTACTGGTGGCCATAGCCCCGGACCTAGTGTCAAGAGTCATACACACACATTGCAAACAATGAATAGTGACCTGTGCAATAGAAGGAACCAAGTTATTTAAATTAGATTTGTCCTCCCAAGAAGAAACTGCAGATAAAGAAGACCATTAAGAAAATATTACAAATAATGTACTACCTCTCTGTCTACTAAACAGTTGTATACCATATTTCACTACCTTTTTCCTCCAAAATAAACTTCTTACTGTTCTCTCACCTCTTCTCATTTTCTTATACTTAAGACTCAATTACGCATCTCTCCCTCCCTGTTTCTACCTCACTATCAGTACTTCTGTATATAAGTTTGTGTGCTCTTTATCTTCTGCATTGTATTCATTTTGTATTTGTTCATTTATATATCGCATGTAGGTCTGTTATATCTTGTTAATATTTCTTGTATAGTTCACATATTGTATTTTTTGTGTGGAGCTTTTCTCCTTGGGCATACAGTGAAAATGGGTCACTGGCCCAGTTGGACTAACCCGGTCAACAAAAGACAAATAAATGAATATAAATAAAGCATTCCTCATACTTTCAAAATTTGTCAGAACAAACTTTAACATACGAACTTGAGAGTTTGAAATTTTGAAAACCAAAATTGCACAAGTATATGTTTTTCCCCATACCTATTAAGAATTTTCCTATACTTATTAGAAAGAGTAGGATTGAATTAACTAAGGGCTGAGCAGCAGTGGGATCAACTAAGGTTCATGTTTGGGAATAGTGTATAAATATTTTAAAAGTCTGAGGAACATATACAGAAGTCTGAGGAACATTATACAGCCTATTTGCCACTGTAGAGGTTGACTGACTAACAGGAAAACTGCAGGCAGTAACAGACGCACACACACCCTCTAAGGCTGACAGCGCAGTAGGAATGGGTGTAGGCTCTGGAAAAATCCTTCTGTAACAATTCATAGTATTTCCTGAGGGAATGAGGAATATCAGTGTTCCCACTGAAAACACTGGCACATTCTAACAATAGTCTCCGAGAGAGAGAGAGAAACTTCCTAAGGGACAATCAGACACTAAGCTCATCTCTGAGTCTGAATCAGAAATCTGAGGAAAAAACTCTGAATCCATCCCTGCATCTTCCTGTTCAGATTTACCATGTCTTCAAGAAAAGAGGAATTCCTCTGTCATTTACAAGAAACTAGTTTACAAGCAAGATCAATAGCCAAAAGCCTTAATTAAACACTGAACAAGACACAGTAAACTACTCTTATCTAAAGAAATTGGAGTAGATACGTAATTGGTTCTCTCTTTGTTTTTGACAGGAAAAATTAGGCCAACCATGTTACTAATGGCAGCAGCTACTTTCCTCAGGGATGGGCACAGCATTCTGACACAAGGAAAACCATCCCTGTCCCCTCTCACAGGACTGACAAGAATGGCTGTCCCATAGGATTATAGCAGGCTAGTAGGCTATTGGCCCTGGGGTCCTTACAAGCCTAGCCAAGAGATTATCGCCCCCCCCAAAAAAAAAAACTCAGTCAGCACCTGTCACCCCTGTCAATGAGGGACACAGGTGGATTCCCCTGGAACAAATTTATGGTTTCCCATCCACTCACCAAGGTTGTGCCTACCTGCGGCTGATGCCAATTGCAGGAATGCTGTGGTTGCAAAGGTTGTTTGCTTATCATTTTTTGTGGCTAGAAAAGGACCAACTGTTAGACTTGTACTCTCTTCCACAGTCAAGGCAAAAATGGTCCCTCTTTCCTAGAAAATCCCTTCAACAAATGCCAGTAAAAATACCAGTCCACAAATGCTACTTTTTAACAGAAAAACAGATTAAAAAGCATTTTTAAACACTATAGCAGCCTCATCAAGGAAAAATAAACAGATTTTCTTCACAGAAAATGTTTTCAGTTAGTTCACATTACTTTTAAACTGACAGAAAAAAAAGTGCTCCATTAAAAATTGTTACAGTCTTGAGGCAGTCCATTTAAAGACAATACTCCTAGTTTAAAATAACTTTCCTGAACAGGAAAGTAATAAAACATAAGTAAATAAAAGAAGTTTTTCCACAAAGGGAAATTATCTGCCCAGCAAAGATAAGCACGAGCTGGCTGTTGATCCCTCCAAAGTTTTTGGGGAGCATAGTCTTCAGCAACAGTTAAACTCTGAAGGACTTGCTCCCAAACTTGTCTTGTCTCAGCATGAACCACCTGAAAGTTTGGGTGCATAGAAGGTACCCTGAAGCTTTGTAGGCTGGCTGGACATTATGTTCTTGGCAGGATATAACCCATATAAATCCAAGGCTACTGCAGTAGTGATCAGTATGAAGAACACCTATACGGAAAGTGTCGGAACAGTTGTAGTTCACAAAATATGTGGAAATAAATGGATATTTGCAGCTTAACAAGAAATTCATAAAGCCAAAGGAATGAAGTTATGTATTGTAAAACACATGCAAATACAGAATATTTGTTTTGACTGGATATTAGTAGGCATTAATTAATTAACAACACACCTACTACTCCACCAACACAGTAGTAAAGCAAAACGACCAGTAGCCAGTATCCAAAATCATTGTTTATTCTCTGACATCTCGGCACAAATGCCTTCAAGGAGTAAAATACATCTAAATTACCCTGCCTATACATACACTCTATACAAACCCATTAACACTCAATTAATTAATAAATTAAACAATTATATCAAATAAAAATGCCAATTGCATTCAAGATTCAGTCCTTTTGTGACTAAAGTATATTTTAAAATATCCAGGGACTCTAAACAACTTATTTTTTTATACTCATATTTTCACATGTATTGTCTACTTTTTCTAATATAGTGCCTTTTAAAACTGCAGATTCACCTCCATGCATTTTATTAAACTGTTCTGCTACCGAACTTTCCTTTTTTGTTTTTTTCATTGTCGCTAATGTGTTCTATTAACTTCACTTTAAAAGCCCGCTTATTCTCTCCCACATAAACTTTATCACATGGGTACTTTAAAGCATATATTATGCCTTTTATATCACATGTATATCGTCCCTTCACACTGAATGTTATACCATTTATTTTGTTAAAACTTGTAACCAAATATCTATACACCTTACATTTTTCACAAGGTTAGTACCATGTTCTAAAGGAGCTTTATCCAAATGAATTGGGGCCATAGCAAACTTTCCCTTGACTAAAAATATTTTTCGATTTCTTCCTACTTTGTATGAAATTTTAGGCATATCTGTAACCCAATGAGAAAAATCTGTCAGAGATATTATAAAGCTCCAATAATATTTAAGCACCTTCACTCCTTTATCACTAAAGCAGCTAAATGCTGTGACCTAGTAAGAATGGAAAGGAGGATAGTTATTTTAAGTTCCAGCATTCTAAACGTGCAGATTTTACCTTATAATCCCTCTTTGTATATTCCTTAATAAATCTTTCCCAACATTTGCTTAACAATTCATTATTATATCCTCTAGATTTAAACATAGAGTTCACAAAATATGTGGAAATAAATGGATATTTGCAGCTTAACAAGAAATTCATAAAGCCAAAGGAATGAAAAGTTATGTATCGGAACACGCATGAAAATAAAGAATATTGGTTTTGACTGGACATTAGTGGGTACTAAGTATAGCATGTTCAGGTAATTGAAGTGTTAGTTAAAATGGACAATAGAAGTGAGTAATGATTTGGATACTTATGCACTCATAGGTAAGACAATTACACCAAACTCCTTTCTCTAGGAAAACTGTGTCATTTATTTGTGATGAACTCTGATATGAATAGAGCACATAATAAAAAACAGGTGGACTGATATTTTGTTATGATAATGTGCAGTACTAAAATATTACTGCAATCGTTCTTATCTAAAAGTCCTAATTAGTCCTAAAACCAGCAAGAGATATTGAAGAAAGTAAGGAAGAATATCTTGATACAAGTGGACTGTGGGTAGAGTGATTTTGGGATAACACCTGACAGTAATAAAGATAACATTTAGAAAAAAATATTAGCTGATAGGATTCTAGCAAGTGAATTTAATAATGTCTTAAGTCATGAGTTGGCACTATCCCCATGTGTAGGTAAGGTACTCATTGTTAGTGAATCTAAAGTACTAGGTATTTAAACATTTATACTGAAAATTATCTGAAAGCTAGTAACTGTAGCTAAACCAGTAGTGTGCAGATTAGTGCAGATTCATGATGTCGTTTCCAAAATATTTAATCTGAGAAAGTATGATTTTGTGACTGTCTCTTGTGGAAGTAAGGATATTGGATGTACATACTTGTCTCAATATATATTTGTCGTTGAGAAAAATTCTATGAAGTAAACCTTTTCCGATGTAGTCCTTATCTGTTTCTCAATGGTTAATAAACATTTTGAGACTTTCAGGAGTGGGATTCCATTTGCAGTTATATGAGAAAAAAGAGTGGGCAGACTTTGTATGTTTGCAAAGGATAGTTACCCACTGGGTGGTAGAGGCAATAGAATTTATAGAAGTCACTTTACTAAGATTGTTTTTTTTTTTTTTTTTTTTTGTTAAGAAGAAAAGTTAGGAGAAGAGAATATATAGATCAGGTAATTTGAGAAAAGATCTTGGCTGTCTTTTGTTTAATGTGAGGAGTTTAGCCATAAGATCTCTGAATTTGAAACTCTTAGGATCTAATAACTGTGACATTGTGTTACAGAAGCCTGATATGGCAACATATATTCTACTGACTATGCAGACTTTAGAGATATTGAACTCAGACTAAACAGGACTGGGGAGGTGTATCTATGTACATCAGACATGATTGCATCATCAAGATGTAAAGAGGTGTTCCATGGAAAAATTGTCGTGGCTAGGGTTCATTTGCAAAGTAAACAGTTATAACAGATTATTATTCAGCACCAAACCCTCAACAGTGCAGGAGATGAGACACTTATGAATGGTTTACACTGCTAAATTCAGAATGGGTATTTATTTACTGACAGCGATCTTAATGTATGCAACATTAACTGGGACCTAAGAGAGGTTAAAGGAGGAAATCTGGACCAATTAGTAGATCTCTGCTCTGTATATGATTAAAGCAAAAAATTGTTCATGTGCAAATGCACTGGAGAACATATTGAATGTGGTGGTGTTTATGGATCCCATCCATGTAACAAGTTGTTCAGCTGTTTTTATGCTTGACATTTCAAATCATCTGGGGATGGAATGCAGAAGGGTAGCTGGGGTGGGTACGTGATCTATCGCAAGGTGTTATGGTGTTGGGAGCAGGATAAGCAGGTGCTGATGGCGTGGGACTGCAGAGCTAACATACATGACTAAAGCATTCAGTGCTCATTGTGTGGTACTGTAACAGTAGCAAGACACTTTTTATATTTGTAAAAAGCAGTTTGCTACAGTTTCAAAGCTAAAGAGCTTTTCCTTTGCTTCTCAGCTTTCGGAAGATTTATTTTTTATTCAGGACCCTACACAGGCCATCGGATAGCAGTGGTTCTAATATAGACCATTCCATAAAGAATGACTGGATCTTGCTTATTTAAGAGTGTATGGGACTAACATCTAACCTTCACTAGGGACTGAAATATGACAGGCTCAAACCATAGCCATCTTTATGGAAGAGAAGAAGAAAATGTGCTTGGCTACTCAGTTCCCGGTTCCCTTAGCTGACCAGGCATTGAGCAGCTAGAATTTGTATCCAGCTTGGGCCATGGAAAGACTAAAAAGAAAACTGATATAAGCATGCAGACAAACAGGAACTGTTTGAAACATACTACTGAAATATGAAAACAAAAATGCCGTGAGAATCAAACCACAACAAAAAGAAGCAGTTGTTGCACGCTAACGTTTATTATGAAACGTACAGTGAAATAAACAGCAAAATCAGATAAACTATTTCCATTCCTAACTCTAATGGAACCTGTCACTCATCTGGTCAGGATAAAATAGACTAACAGTTGTGGGTTCAGTTCAAGCAGCTTTATTATATACAAACACATCAGGATTAAGGTTTGGTAACTTAAACTTATAAACTGACTACTGCACTCGTACATGTTAACACTCTGGCTGTTTTCTCAAAATGGCACTGCTGCCTGCACAAGCTCACTATTTATATACATGTGCCTACATTTGGAAATACTTCAAGTTATAACACATGCTTTTTTCTACAGAACCCATTAGACTAATGTGTCCACTTCTATCCACTTTTAGTCGTCATGGGTGGATTCTTGTAAGTTTTTTCCCCACTCAGAGAATAGGTGCATTCTATGCAACCACCTAACAAGGGTGACTAACAGTCTTGTACCCTCAAAACCTGGCTCTGCATGCTTTTCTACATATGGACAGGAGGTGAGGGGAGTGATATAGAGATGCAAGATATGCTGTTAAACACTTTGCCCTGCAGAGGTATGTGAATGATGTGAATTGCCAGTGTGTGGTTCACAGGGTGTTATTTAATACCAGGAAGTGTGGCATAATTTATTTTAAGATATTATACAGTGGGTGCCATGCAGTAGACCGTAACATTTACTTCAGCAGCCGTCCGTGTTAAGCATCTTAAGTATAGACAGCTAATTTAAATTCAGCAACCATGCATCTGTTATCAGCAAATGACATGAGGTAATGAAGGACATTTCAGGAACTATTAGCAGCAGAAATAGCAAGGTGGTGTTACCCTTATATACACCATCTTTATTAGGCCACATATAGATTATGGTGGGACTGCTTGTTTTATATCACATTCTAATTTTATAAGACTGAAACAATCCAGAAAATGTTTAAAATGCAGATTACTGGTGCTAGTAATTTACCTTAACAGGGTAGATTTAAGATATGACTTTAGATTCAGTTGCGTGTAGATTGACATGAGATGATCTTATTTTCGAGTATCTGTATAATGAAAATATATCCTCTGTGTTCGGTGTTGCATTTATTGACCATTAGGTTAGTACTACAAAGGTATTTTATTGGTCATTGGAATTTATTATAATGAAAATATGTGATCAGTGTCTGTTGTTACATTTGCTAACCGCAGTGTCAATATTAGGCACAGGAATTTATTGGTCAAGGTAACTGATTCTCTTTATAAGAAGCTATTATTCTTAATTGAAAGGAAGAAAGCAGGGTATGGAATGCCTTGCCATGAAATATTACAGCATTTTCCCTCCTGCTTTGTTTAATACATGCATGCTTAGATAACTGGGCTGGTGAGTCAGTTTATGATGCAAGACTTTACAGAGGCACATAATTAAGTGGACGTTCCTGAGACCTTGAGTTTAGATTAAACATTGAAGACCATGTTTCGAGAAAGAAAATACTTGGACACTACAGTATATTGTAGATAGATTTTGAAGTGTGGGTTTCAGAAGAAAAATACTCATTGAAGACATAAAATACTTGACAATTAACATAATGTTTTTAATCTGCAAGTGTGGATGACTTCATTTCTGATGTCAATATAAAACGAATGCAATAGCCTCACATATTCAGGTTTCAGAGTAATGTAAATATTCTTTGTGCATTCTCTATAAACATTTAATTTCACACTACTTTAAGCACTTGGACTGGGGCATTGGCAACTCTGACAGATAGCAAAGCATGTATTTATACTGCATCACCTTTGTGCCTGAGGATATTGGCTGGCTATCCGTTACAATGCAGGAGAGTTACCCTGCTTATGTTTGGGGAATGGAAGTGGTTATTTGTGAATGCAGCTTTTACTTCATACTCAGACATGTAAATACTGCTCAAAACATGAAAGCAAATATTATTCATTTCTGCTAAACAAGCTTCCATTTTATTGAGCAAAATGTCAGAAAAAAATTAATCCAGAGAGTGATGTGAATCCCAGCTGAAATCCCACGCTGAGCACAATATTAATTTGAAACAAAGATTGCATGAAAGTGGAAAAAGTGATGTGAATTAAAAGTATAAGAAATAGTCATATTAAAAGCCAGAACATTTCTTGGGTCTAACCATTTCCAATACCAATTACAGCTGGCATACTTTGAATAGCAATCACTAAATAAATAGCTTTGATTTATTTCACAGCTAGCAGTATTTGTAATTCTTTTGAAGGGACCATTCAAGAGAAAGCTGCCAAGTTGTGTTATGTTACAGTTTCAAATGGCAATGAAAGCTAAATTTATTATTCAAAAAGTTATGTTTTCTCAGTGTGCTGGAAGTAAGTTATTCTGCACATCATTTTAAAAAAAGCAGTTCAAGTACAAGTGTGCAGATTTGCAGACAGAATGTAGCATATTATATGCAACAAAAGCTATAATATGGTTTTGCAAAAAGAAGTGAGTGCAGAACAGATCTGTAGAAAAGAAAGCTGGCACTGTTGTATTTTAAAATTAAAAAATAAATAGTGCATTAATGTGCGACTGAATTAAGACCTAAACTATATTAATGGGCAAAAAAAAAAAAAAAGAGGGACTATTGCAACAAACTGCAGAAGACTACAAGATGTGCATTTATACTTATTCAGATTATGTTATGGCTAAAAGGTGGCACTAATAATATGGTAAATTCAGACCATATCTGACACTCTTACTCAGTGTACATTAAGGGTTTCAGCGAAGCCATAGATTCAGGATCAGCATTCATTTAAGAATCCAAAATATCTGCAGGACTTCATAAAGCAATTCCATTAGTGTACTTCCACACAAGTGTCGCATGTGGATCAGACCCTCAAATAGCTTGCACCCAGAGCAGCTGCCTATCTTCACCTCATCCTAGTTATGCAACCAGTTTAGTTGTCCAGTCACAAATGAAAAACAATTTACATTTTATAAACTTGCATCACCTACATCTAATAAAAAAATCAATGTAAGAAAATAGCTGGCACACAGTTCTGACAGACACACTGAACAGAGATTACTTGCAACAAAGAATAAAGACTAGAACAGACATTACTGCCCAGTTGTAAGGCTCTGAGACACAAGCATAGTTAGCAGGTGATTGAGTGAGCAGAGATAGTTACATTGCTAACTCCTACTATAATTAAACTAAGAGGGAGGGTTTCACTGATGCTAATTCCAAGAAGAGAAGCATCCCCCCTTTATATATCTCTATTCCCTTTCCTGCTCCTCACTACTAAAGCTCTACTCCTGATACCATATCCTGCCTAATATTAACTTCATATTTCTTACCCTAACCACACTGACTTTAGCTACCCCCCATCTCTCCTATTACTCTACACTCCTTAACTTCCTAAACTGCTTACTTTTCTCCGGGCAGGTGTTCATGGACAAATCATTGTCCAAAGCAAAGACTCTTAATTAGACTTTTCTTTTATGTGGGAACTCACTACGCAGAAAAAAATCATAGGAAACTACTCAAATGCCCATCAATGAATAATGTAGAGTAGGTCTTAATAATTTAATGTGTTCATTTGTGTGTGTGCATAACAAGTTTTAGGCACCAGCAAACCTTGTGGTTATCTTAATATTTTATAATGTGAAAAAAACAGGAAAAGTACAATGTTGCATATTTAATAAACCAGGTGAGTAATAAATCTTATTTATATTTCTTTTAAAATTCAAAGATATCTTTGGTTATAGTAACAGTGCTTTATCAAGTAACAGCTTTCACAGTTCCATTAAATATTTTATTAAATATTTTACCACTAACATAGTGTCCCTGGCTTAGTTAAACCCTGCTGTTGGACATTTTCTCCACTAAAACTAACAACATATCCAGCTTTAGGTATCTGCAATATCCCTGGCTACAAGGGGCACCCTAGTCATCCTTAACAGTGTGGGGACATCGCAAAACCTGCTGCTGATCGGGTATAAATATGGAGAAAAAATGTATTAATTTCCTGAATAGGCTCTTTAACCTTAACAGGGCTATAATATATCTCTGTTAGAATAAAGCCGATAATGCACATGAGCAGGGTAAGCACTAGCGAGATCAACAGCCCAGACTGACTGATCTCCAGGCATACTTTGGATTTTAAGATGAGCTGATACTTTTGATCTGGGATGCTTTTCTCTTTCAAGGAGTTTTATAAATACTGGCAGAAGAGCAGATGCTATAATTCCCAAATTTTTTGCTGAGGAATTCAGTGCAATGTCAATAATAGCCAAATAAAGGCTCAGATCAGGAATATGTTCTAAATATTATTCTAACTCAATTAAATGCTAATAGAATAACACATTTGCATTAACATGCATTTTTTTGGACAATAGGTGTAATACTATGATGTCTGGATTTATTGACTGTCTATAGTTCTAAATGATTAACAAGCAAAACAAACTTTTTATGAAGGAATAAGCAAAATCAGGGAAGGTTTGTGAAATCAGGGACAGTGACAGGTTTGTGTTTCTCCTCATTGAAATAAATTAAACTGACTTACCCCTGCTGCTGTTTGACGACTGCAAAGCAGCAGTCACTTATCTGGTGTGCCAGTATTAATGTTGAACGGTGTTTTATTTGCTGAAATAGGTACAAAACTAGTATAGTTATGGGTTATGCTTGTGTATGTGTGTGTGTGTGTGTGTGTGTATGTGTGTGTGTGTGTGTGTGTGTGTGTGTGTGTGTAAAAAGTGTCACTGATTTTTAACTGTGCACACAGCCAGTAATGCCAACAAAAGTATATTATTAGTCTGTTGGTAAAACATGTAGCTAACAATTAATTATATTTCAAAAATAAGGCAAAAAATATATCACAATATTTAGACACTTAGATCTTCTAAGACTATGGGGCCCCTGACTCCCCAGACTATATAAAGGGATATATGGGATTCCCTTAATCATTCTTGACTTTGTAGGGGCCCCGGGAAAAAGCTGTTGCTGGTTGGGGATAAACCTGAAAAGAGCTGTGATATGACCATGTTAAGATAAATCAGATATTGGCCTCTGCTCTCAGTTGCACCCATTCTAAAACCAGCCCTGCTCAGATTTGTGTGCATAGCAAGCTCCTGTAGATTATATATATATATATATATATATATATATATATATATATATATATATATATATATATATATATATATATATATATATATATGGTTCCACTTCATATCATCGAATTATCATTTAATTGAATTGCAAACCATCGAGACCAAATCGTCGAAAACCCATTTCATCAAAAACTCATTTAATCGAATCTCAAATCATTGAAAACTATGAAGCAACTACAAATAACATTCCACAATGTTTTTACTACGTTTACGCAGGGGGGCTAGCCCCCCTTCACCCCCCAAGTGGGGGGGCTCCGCCCCCCACACCCCCCATAATTAAATATACCAACTCCAAGGTCGCACTACAGTGGGGTTAGGAAATTACCTTTTTCCCCCACTGTAGTGCAACCTTGGAGTTGGTATATTTAATTACGGGGGGTGTGGGGGATGTAAGGGGGCTTGCCCCCCTACATACACATAGTACAAAGTGTCTGGGATGTTATTTGTAGTTGCTTCATAGTTTTCAATGATTTGAGATTCGATGAAATGAGTTTTCGATGAAATGGGTTTTCGACGATTTGGTCTCAATGGTTTGCAATTCAATTAAATGATAATTCGATGATATGAAGTGGAATCATATATATATATATATATATATATATATATATATATATATATATATATATATGTGTGTGTGTGTTGGGGGTGTGTGGTTATTTAATTTTCATCACCATCAACACTTAGATGTGTGCACATGTGGTCATTACAGCTTGTGTTTGGGCTCAGGACAGTGTGATCGCTGTTTTCTTTTACTTTTTTTCACAGACCTCAGAGGTGTACAGAGAAGGTTACTATAGCTTGTGTAGGGACATTGTACTGTATAGCAGCAACAAAATAGAATACACTATTGTAATACTTTTTTTCCACTTTCCTCACAATCACACTTTAGGCACTTATACACGTGGCTGACTTTTGCCGTTACAGGTGAGGAGGCTTGCTGTGTATGTGTAAGTAAGCAGTCATGTGAAATACATCACTGTGCTAATTTGAACCTCTGCTTTCATCCCAGTCTGGGATACATAAGCAGTTTTTTTGTGGGGAGTTAGGGATGCAGACAGTTCCCAGATAGGATCAATGTATCCAGACAACAACTAGCTTGTGGGAAGAAAGTAAAGAGGAAAACTTACAATGCTGCTGCTGCATTCTAACCAAACTAAAGAAATAATACGTGTTTATTGACAAAATCGGTCAAAAATAAACATTATTCATGACTAAAATAAGTTGAGTATCATACAAACAAAATTTAAATCAATGGTCCCAATAATGTTGTAATAACGATACATGAACTTGTTTGATTATAAAAGATAATGAAAAACCCTTGCCTGTTTCAGCTTCAGCACATCTAGCTCTCCAAAGCAAAAACATAACTATGACGAAGAAAAAAATCTGTGTGCTGAATACTATTATTAAAACATTTCCATAGTTTTCATACAAAACCTTTTCTATAGTAAATGGAAATATATAATTCCTTGGATATAAGACCAAAAAAGGTTGAAATCTTTTACAGTCCATAAAAATATGCTTGGCATCTTTCAATTCACAGCAATCTGATATGAAGCATATAAGTTGTTCCATTGGTCGTAAAATGAAATGCACCCTGATTGGCAGTCTGTCAAGAGAACACCTCCCCAAAAAATCCTTCAGCTGTGGTATTGTATGATATTTTCTTCCGTTGGTTAGTGCAAGAATTCTGAATGAAGGATAATTTTGATGTACATTAATAGAATGTCCCTGTTGCAACAATTGACAATACAACATTTTCTTGATTTTGGTAATGGTACAATAGTATTTTTATAGCATAATAAAAACACTTGTAAAGCCTTCAGTTCATCACACTGTAAATTGATAATTATTTTACCTAATAAACACGCAGGCCAAAACCTGCCTTTTACTCCTGGCAAAAGTTTGGAAAGTAAAGTCAATTGATTAGATTGTAAATGCTGTAAAATAGGATATAAAAATACAATATGAAAAAATAAAATAGGATGCAATAAAGAATATCCACCATGATTAGGTGATGAATACAAAATACTTCCAGATAGGATTTAAAGTAAGTCCCCAAAAGAAACTGAAAACACTCCTTAAAAATTTTGCAGCCCAGGAAAACAATAAAATAAATAGAAAATACAAAGAATAATGGACTCAAAAACATACCATACAAAATATACACTTTTTTTTTTAAGATAAATAAAATGTCCTCCAAAATTGTAATTTTTTACATATTTTGTCTACTAGCAATTCAAAGTTATTTAATATATACTCGTATATGCCATAAAGAACACCTAAAATTTTAAGCCCTTGATCTGTGAAATTTATTTCCTGAAAGGATGACCTAACCCCCGCTCTATTGAAACTGCGGAACAACAATACCATTTAATATAAAGTATGTTCACCCTGGAATTGTAAATCTGCACTTGTATTATCCTGCTAAAAGGTCTTACATGCACCACCTCTCTCTCTTCCCCTGTTTTCAAATCCACTGCTCCAATTTAGTGAGTTATACTCAAACGCATAAGCTTTTCTTTTGCGGTTCATCACCTCCCCCTGTCCCGTTTACACTTAGACATTGCCTTATTCACCACCCTGCTGGGACATCGTTATTTCCGTTTACACTTAGACATTGCCTTATTCACCACCCTGCTGGGACATCGTTATTTCCGTTTACACTTAGACATTGCATGATTCACCATCCTGCTGGGACATCGTTATTTCCATTTACACTTAGACATTGCCTTATTCACCGCCCTGCTGGGACATCGTTATTTCCATTTACACTTAGACATTGCCTGATTCACCATCCTGCTGGGACATTGTTATTTCCATTTACACTTAGACATTATTGCCTGATTCACCATCCTGCTGGGACATCGTTATTTCCGTTTACACTTAGACATTGCCTTATTCACCACCCTGCTGGGAAATCGTTATTTCTGTTTACACTTAGAAATTGCCTTATTCACCACCCTGCTGGGACATTATTATTTCCGTTTACACTTAGACATTGCCTTATTCACCACCCTGCTGGGACGTTGGTATTTTCACACTTCTCCTGCCCCTTTTTATATTCAACAGACTCTATTCATTAACCCCTTACCACTCTTTCCTCTACTGTGCCTGTTAACTGTACTCTCACTGTCTCGAGATGCCCATTTAATCTCCTGTTACTGTATTCAGGTCTTCTCATTTAAACCTCTGCTTCTGCATTGTACCTTCACCTTTTGAGCTTCTACCTTTCTCTAATCTACACAGGTATCATTGCATTTTTTTCCTTCTCTGTCCTACATTCTTTAGTGTCTTTCAGCTTATCCAAACTTTCCTTGACCAGCCTTATGTTCATTGATTGTTTCTGCTATGATCACTCTGCAAGGCTCTGCTCACCCTCCACTCCCCTACCTTACTCCCGATTCTCATCCATCCCTGCTTCATCAACATTTATCTTTACACCTAACCACACCTCTCACCTCACTACCCAATCACATACACCTAAACATCACATGTACCTACCCATATCATCCTACTCGGATTACTATCAAAATCCTGACATTGAAAATAGTGAACTATGATATCACTGATGCAGATAATTTACCTCATGAATATTAATAAGGTCAGAACACTGACAAGCAACATCAACAAACTGTTTCGATGAGAATGTTGACATTTGCCATATTTATAGATGCTTTGTGTCCCTAGACTGTGAAACGAGCAGTGTAATCCATAAAACTCCACTTGTAAATACATGCCACATTTGAAATTCAAAATGTTACATTAGGCATGTCCTGTTTTATATGTTGTCTTCCTTTGTAGGAAATCCATACACCAATTGCAGAAGAAATCTCCCATGAATAAAAACCGCATACCAGAGTGCAATATAATGGAAACATGTAGTAGTGGTACAAATACTGAACAAATAACCATTGTTTGAAACTTTGAAAGCACACCAGAAACACATACGTGTCATACATTGTCACCAGCAACATACATTTCAAAGAGCCATTGGATAGAAGCTGCAGTGCTTAGCTACTAGCTCCACAAAGCCACCTGGCGTAAACTCAAATACTTTGGCAGAAATGGAACCAAAAACCTGTAGCATGGAAATCAGGGAGATTACGCATAATACTGTTCAATGCTCCCTTCTCAAAATCACTAAGAACCCTTACCAGTTTCAACAGTAAGCCATGCTGTGCACAACTTTCTAGAACCAATTTCCAAAAGTAACCATATGTCTCTTCAGATTTAGAGGTCAACACACCATACACAACAGGAATAACCTTTCCCTTAATATTTCCCTGCAAATTACAATGTATAGTATACAGTAGTTTACACTCTTGGGTCCTTAAAGGAAAAGTTCCATCTACTAAAATCACCTTACGAGAACATAGTGTCCGGAGATTTGACTCAGTTGCTACTATCACAGCTGGTGGTGTACCATGACCATAATCACCCCCATGAATAATAAAGACACCTGCTTTAATTATCAACATGTCAGGGGTTAAATCTTTTTAGCATCATTTGCTCAGATCCATGCACTTCCCTAGCTTTCCTATGTATCCTACGGACACTTTATTTTAATGCATCTGTATTTGGTAAACATGTCAATATCTGTGGATGTACTGGGCATGAGTTCTGATACAATCCTACATGGTGCTTCATCTGTCGATTCTGCATGTCTCTTAACAGTGGACCGCACTTGTGCCTCCTGAAACTTGCCATTATTTGGACCGTGAAAGTGTCGAGTGGTTTTCAAGCGGCGTCCCGCATCACACACTGACTCACCCACACATCACCCTTTACACCTATCTTTACCTTTTCTATTGCAACATCAGTAGTTTTGGTATCCCTAGTTCTTTCCAAGTAGTACTGGTAACCATCCACATTTAACATTTTTTTCCCTTTCTGTGTTTGGGTGGTAGCATACACAGATCCCACTTTACTGGGAATTTGTATCATGCATTTCAGTTATATTCATTGTTTCTTACATCTCCTAGGTTAAAGACAGTTAAGATACATCAGTTTTACTAAAATCCCTTTGCTTAATAGATGCTTACATTGTTCAGGTATCACTTACCGATATATCTTGGCACTTGATTGTAGTACTTATTTGTGCACTATTACTTTTCCAGCTAGTTATTTGGTGTGCCACAACTTTGTAATGTGCGTAATACTATTGTCAGTTTAAATGGATGACGTTGCATTGCTGACATTCTTAAAGGTGAAAATGCCTTATTTCTGATATTTTTAATGTTGACTATTTATTTGTCGGCATAAGCACTATCGGCCATACATATATAGAACATGTACCTGTCAGTTAAATGATTTTCAGTGTTTTGATAGTAATCCATCCTACTCCCCTCCTAAACCCCTCTCACAGTTAATTCACCCACCAACCTTCACTCACAAATCCTACCATTCACAAAGACTACAATTCACATAAATCTTATTAACATGTTACTACTGCATATTACTTCTGTAATTATACTATGAGGAATGTCTCTTCTCACCTCTTACAACACCCACCTGCAAGTAACCTCATATTATGCCATTAATAAGGTGTAAGAATAGTTTTCTTTTCTGCTTATTTTGGAGCCCTTTTAATGTTCCACGAGTCAAATTCCCACATTTATGAGCTGGGGATATTTGTAATATGTACTTCGTGTGATGGTTTTGGTTTGTGGTCTTTGTATGTGTTGTGTGATAAGTTTAGAAACCATCTTACTATTCCTGTCCCTACTCTGTGCCTAACCACTATGCCCTTGGACCAGGAATAAGACAGGAGACAGAATGATGGTTCAGTGTACAGTTTACTTCTCAATTTGATTTCAGATTGTGTTATCTCTTTATAGGAATATGTAAAATGTGTTACCCCCCCCCCCCCCACATAACTATTTACAATGCGGACAAAGCTAAACAGACTAGCTCCCTAGAAAAGCACTACTGCCAATGTCCTAAGGTCTTCCAACAAAACATTTATACAATCATATTAATACAGTTAAGATGTACAACCTTTATGGATAATAACTTGTGACTGATTTCTACTTTAAATGTGTTTCTAATAAGATAATACTACACATTTATATGGTGATATATCAGGTTCTAAAATATATCATTCTTAGCTAGAGATCAAGCTTGTTAATAATACATTTACTTACTTTGTATTCCTCTTTCCCCTCATTTATTTCGCTATTTTAGACCATTCTGTGAGCCTTTAAAAAGTCTTAAAACAGTGGTCTATAGTCAGAGGTAAGAGGGGAGATGAAAAAAAAGGGACATACAAGCCAGATAGGATTTGAAATACAGCTTACACATTTGCCTGAATATATTTTCTGCAGACTGTTAACTAATACTTGAGTGAACTAGAGGTTTAACCTCCTCAATACCCTTAATATGTATACAGTTTATATATCAAGCACCTTTCATTTTCCCCCCTTGACATTCAGCAGCAGTCTCAACAGATATATTAAGCTAGTCTTGTCTGCCATTCAAAACCTGGCTTTTGTCTCTGGATTAATGTCAGTGTATATACATATTTGAAAAAGGCTCAGTGCAGCAGTACCTTGGATCTTGTAATATTTAGGATGTATTTTGCTGGTCAGCTTTCATTTGCATAGCTGTTTCTTGAATGATGAAGTAGCATTTCATTATTCTGAGGCAGTGTGTCATCTTAGCGACTGTTCAAGCCACTTATTGGAGCCCTCAAGATTGTAGGGGGAACAAACTGAGCAGCCAAAGCCACAGGAAGTAGCGCCTTCTTGAAAGTCGCATTTTGGAAACATTGTTCGGTTTTTGGTTCCTAGTCTGCGTGTATTTCCTTTTGCTGTGAGCCTCGTGGTTTGATTTGAGGAAATAAAGGCCTAGGCAGCCCAGGGGAGTTGTGGACGGTCAAATCCCAGCCAAAGAGATAGCAAAATGGCTCAATTTGATGTTCGAGGGTTACCCATCATTTTAAAGGGCTTCATTTCATTTCTAAGGATGGGATCTTCTTGAAAATGGCCAAAAATGTTTCTTTAGCTTCTTTTGGACTAGTGACCATGTGTTAACTCCTTCCATGTAGAAAATCAGTCTATTTGGGTACTTCATTTGGAATTTTATTTTTTTCTCCATTAGAAATCTGCAGTATGGGGAGAGAAGTTGTCTTGCTTGCCTTATCTGCAGAGGAAGATCCTGTGCAAAGGATATTCTGTTATTGTTCCAAGTAAGTGTACCTTTCTTCTTAGCAGACAATATGATTTTGTTTACATCTTGAAAATTTAGTAATTTGATATATACAGATCTTGGTGTCAGTGAAGCTTGTGTTTATCTCAGAGCTCTGTGGGCTCTTTCTATTAATATTTGTTGTTTCTCTTCTGATTCTTCTAGCAAGGTACTTATCTGTCTGATGTTTGGTATGAGGTTGTTATGAGTTACAGTTTCTGGGATTCCTCTAATGATAATATTATTCCTTCGGGACCTTGCTTCCAGGTCTATTATTTTAGCTTTTAAACTTTGTATTTCTTTTTCATGGGAGTCGGCTCTTTTAGATACAGTGTCTATTTTTATTTCATTTTCAGTTATTCTGCACTCAGATTTTTCTATTCTGGTTATTATTTGGCTGAAAGAGCCAACAAAGGATTTCATTTGTAAGGATAAGTCTTTTATTGCTTGTTGAATAGGTAGTAGGGCAGTTTTTATATCTTCCAGGTTAGCTGGCTGGTCTGACTTTGTTTTTATTTACAGTTTTAGAGTTTTCTGCTTGTTTAGTTATCTTTTGTCTCTTAGTAGTTAAATATTTTTCTGCTGATACTAATTCTGAGAATTTTGTCTTGGTTATGGTAATTTCCATATTTTTGTCTTCTTTTAACATCTTGCAGTTTGTAGTTTGTAGTTTTATCCAGGCTTAGTATTCAGTTGTAAGGCCTTAATACCACATGTCTTACACTGGCTTTCCTGAATCATAGTTAATCCTGTTGGTTTAAAAGGAAATCAGTCACTTTTTCTTTCCCTTTTGTTGCTAAATGTTCAGAGATGACGCACAAATTTATTTTTACAAATTTAGAGCTGGTTTGTTTTCTGGGTTTGTTTTAATTCCAGGTGATTTGGAGAGCTAGGTATTAGCAGTGCTCACAGAACAGCAGCCATCTTTGAACCTCTGTACATACCACTTTTAATTATGACTCAACGCAGTTTGTATGCAAGTTTTTCTTTGCAAACTTTGTATTATTTTATTACATGTTCTTGATGCTTGTACATATTATGATGTTTGTACATACTACTATTAATTATGACTCACTGCAGTTTGTTTGCAAATTTTCTATGCAAACTTTGTATTATTTTAGTTTATGTTATTGATGAGTGTGGAGCTTTTCTCCATGGACCTCCACTGAAAATGGACCTGTGTCCAGTGGACTATCCTGGTTTAACAAATTTAAATAAAATAAAATATAAATAAATGATATATGAGAAACAAAACCTTTAGTCTTTTCTTTACTAAGTGCAAGACCAACTAGTTTGATATTTGACAAAAGATAATTTAAAAGGTTTTTAAGAGAATCTAAAGTATCTGAAACAACTGAAATATCCGTATATGCAAAAAAAAAAAAATGGGTAAGTATTCCAGCACAGGAAAAAGAAAAAGGTGCTACTGAAAGATGAGCTCTTGTTTTATAAAAACAGCCACAATTATCTAAGTAAAAATATAACTGCTTAAAGGACAGCCCTGCCTCATTCCATTTGTAGCACAAGTTGTATGCCCTTTCCAACTGTTCCAACTGTTAATAAAAGGAATATGCTTTGTGGATGAATAAATCATGTAAATACACTTAATAAATGTATGCCCAAACTGAAAGCCTTTAAGTATATTAAATAATGCTTGATGTGAAATATTATCAAAGGCCTCTATAAGGTCACATGATAACAAAACAGCAGACTTGGTATTATGTGTATTGTAACTGGAAACTGGAGCAAATCAAACAAGGGCCTCCCAGGAATACCATAAATGCCTGGGTCAAATATAAAATGTAGTTGTTTTCTTAAGCATACTTCAAAATCTTGCAAAATAGCTTATAAAACTGTATTACATAAATACATCAGCCTGCAATTGGCTAAATCCGTTCTTTGACCCTTTTTCCATATAAATTTTAAAGCAACTAACAAAAATTTGTCATGCATAAAACCAGCATTATACCATTCCTTAAGCAAATCAATAACAAGTTGTTCATTTGTTAAATTCTGATAAAATTCATAAGTGAAACTAGCTATTCCTAGTGCTGAATGTCTTACATGCATAATGGAAATAACATGTTGTAATTCTCAAGTAGCAATGGGTGCTTCTAACGCTGTTTTAAAAGCAGAAGGAATTGGTGCAATAGGCCAACTTGTTTGATACTGTTTACCAGCATAAACTTTGTATAAATAATCATGAACAACATTCAAAAATCCTTGTTTATCGGAAACTAAAATGCCATCCTTTGTTAATAAAGAAGTGATTTGAGATTCTTTCCTTAAAATGTTTTCCTACAAAAGGTACAAATTGTTCCTCTACCTTTCAATGAATAAGCAAAATTCCATAAAATTGACTTAAGACATGTAACATTTAAATTATATAATTGACAATGTAAAAAAGATTTTTTTGAATTATCTTGTAAAGAAACATTATAAATAGAATAGGTATGCTTCATAATAGTTTTTTAATTGTGAATGAAATTGTTTAGCAGAAAAAGTATATCTATTATGAAATGTATTTTTAAAATCTATCCACCATTGTGAAATAGATGGAAATAATGAAATAAGTGTGAAATGATCATCCCAAAGTTCTTGAAATATTACTAGCAAAATTGGAGTCTGTATCCATAATGCATTATAACGAATGGTGGTACTTCCATCTCCTATAAAATCTAATTTACCAAAACCAAATGATAGAGCCTTATGATATATAAAAGGCAGAATGTAGATTTGTAAAAGGTACATGTTAGTATTGGGCTATGGCAACAATAATCAATTCTGGTCTGAAATAAAGTGTGATAGTATGTATTCTCATCTTTACCTGCAATATGTAAATTAGCTAAATGCAAAAGCTCTAAACATTTGGCTATATCATTTTCCCTTCAAGAACCACCCTTGTTAATATGTCAGTTAAAAGCACCACAGAAAATAATAGGACAATCAATTAACATAAAAGGATTAAGTAAATCAAACAATTTACATCTATAACTGACTTGAACGAAAGAGTAAATACTCTTACAAATTGCTCCTGACACATAGTATCAACAATTATTAATAAACCAGGCAATAGATGCATGACATCTCATATTGCAACAGACTGCTCTCTATATAGAAACAAAATACCTGAATGTTGATCATTTCCTAATGACAAAATGGATCCTACGTCCCATAAATTGTCCCATTGTATTTGAATATCATTAGTAATATTACCAACATCTATTAAACAAATAATATCAAGTAATGCAGAGACCCACTCTAAAACTTGTAATCTCCTAGAAAGTGATATCATGCCATTAATATTACAATGGGTAATAAAGATGTTACTCTTTTGAGAAAATACAGCCATCATCCTAAATGATCAATGTGTTCTACCTGTTTCTTCTTTTTCTACTTGGGTATACATATCCAAAAAGATAATTCCTTATTGTCCATTAAGGAATCAAATTTGTCTTGTTGCAGAGGAAATGTCAAAATATTTACTATATTTTTAACTGAAGAACCAACAGAAACGTCAAATGTTGAAGAAATTCCAATGTGTACATTATCTGAAGAGGTTGAAGGGATAACCAATGATCTATCATTATCAGCATCCGATGGTATCTTCTTGGTAAATTGCTCATCATACTGAGATATAGACTGAAAAGTCGAATGCAAAGTACTTCTAGATGCCTTTTCTAATGGTGTGTACATATTTGAAGAGTCAAGCAACGGACACTGCGACCATGTATAAGGACCATTGTAATGTTGACAATAATTCGGACGTGCCTTCATAAAATGTGATGTTGCATGACATTGAGTGCATTTCCTGAATGGGCACTGAGATATCATATGATCAAACTTTCCCAAATGAAGCATAATTTCGATTGACCCCCCATACCTTATTATGCCTCTCTGTCCTGATATAAAACAACCCCCTGGCAGGTGTTGAATACCAGACTGATGAGTCTTAAGATCAACCCATACTTGCCATGAACCATCCCGTATTCCTTCAGTTTCTGGGTCATGGAATTTGGAAATACTGTAAACATTCCACAATGTGCAAGACAATATCCTTTGATATCTTGCTTTTGAACACAAATGGAATGAAATTGCACATTAATCTTTTTTCTTATGTTGATATTAAGGTTAGGCAAAGAATAGCCTTTCCAAGGAGAATCTTGTTTTCTTTTGATAAATTCAGCATTGAATACCAAAGCCTCTTCATATGTTTTGAAATAAATATCAACCTAACTAACTGCCCTTGAATGATAAATGGTATAGACAGAACATAAGGAAATTGCCCATATATTTAATTATGGTATGCCAAATAATTTCCTTATTAATAAGTCTCTGTGTTTCTGACTTTATCCAGATGAAAGGCTTGAAAATCATTCTTTGTCCAGGGAGATGCTAATTCAATTGTTGGATTATAGAAGACTCTGTAGCTAATGCATATAACTTAGGTAATTCAGTAATTATATTTTTAACTTTTTCAGAGATATTTCTAATCTGTGAGTTTTTATCATGACCAAAGTTGTTAGATAAAGGTGGAAAGTCTTTGATTCTGACTTGTCATTGATTTATATTAATCTCTGGAACCCAATCCATAAGTGGATGCTCTGCTAAGTCTGTCAATAAATCAGAATCTTTATTATGATCTTGAAAACAGAAAGGTTGTTCTATATTATTGTTAGCCATCAATAGTCATGGATGATTCCCCTGATGTATCATGTAACTTAGATCTTTTAACTGGGTGATTTCTTTTTCTTGAAGCTAATATACATTTTAATGAATCATCTTCTCCCACCTTTTTAAACAAGCCCTTATCTATAAAGGGTAGTGAAGATCATCTACGCCTTAAATGTGATAATGGAAAAGATGCTGTAGACTCTGTAGTTTCAATCTGTATTAAATTAGGCAGTGAATTTTCAAGTAACAAGTATTTCCAGTTTCTACAAGCATTTTTTTTTTCCTTTTTTCTCCCTTTCTAGAGTTGCTAATAAGAGATGAGCTCGATGCATAGATGCGCTTTTTCCTGTAAAAATTGAAGATATTGCTACAGGAACAAATTCTGTATTTTGGGTTGTAGATTAAGAATCCACATCATGCACAGATGCACTTTTACTGACATCAGTAGTATGATTTGTTACATAATCAATTATAACAATTTCACTTTGATTTTTTTTTCTGAAGTTATGTTTAATGAATTTTGTGTATGAGTATCTGTATTATTCTTTGAGCTCATTCTAATCAGATATAGTATCTAACTGTGAAACCTGCTCAGGAATATTTTGCCCTGTATCCATAATTTCTTCATTTGGTACCGTTATAGTTTGGGGAGCTTGTCTAGCTTAAAGTTCTTCCATATTGTTTTCTAGTGGTTCTTCTCGACTACTCACAGATATTCTCTCTCTTACTGAATGAAAAGCTTTTAGACGTTTCAACCATGAATGTGCACCTGAACAATATCGACATCTGGTAGGACATTGTTTAGAGAAATTGTCTGAGGCTTCACATTTAGCACACTTTCTAGATGGGCAGGAGGATACCATATATGCAAAAAATCCACAAAACAACATGAGTTTGGTTGTCCAAGATATCGTAAAGTACTTCTCTGTCCTCCTATGAAGCATACACCTGGAATATGCTGAATGCCTGCTTCTGTTACTGAAAGTGCCATTGAAGCATTCCATCCTCCATCCCGAATATTCTCATCTTCCTTGTCTAAGGATTTATATATTTGATATATGTCTGCACACTGACATAAAAGGAAATCATGCACTTGCTCTTGATTGACATAAATAGAGAGGAACTGAAGAGAGATATTTTTTTCTTCATATTAGCCCCAAGAGCTGAGACAGAATACTGATTCCAGGTTGCCAACTGTTGTTTTGAATAAAACGGTATGCAAAAATTGACAGCAGTTAAAATTCAAAAAAGACATCAGGCAATTTCTCTCTTTATGAAACATGGCACATATGGAGCTGACAGTTGTCCCCAAAGGTTTAAATATTTCTTGCCATAATTTTTTCTTATCAATAGAACCCCCCGCCACATGTGTAATTCTTACCAAAGGCCTAAAAGATAATCATGATTGTATTATAATTGCACTTCTACCAGCATTTGTTGAATGACATATATGAATGCCTATTCACTTTGTTTACATTTTCTGTCATTTTAACTGCATCTTCCGAATTATTTATCATTTTTGTTATAGGATTCTTGCTTTCTCCAGCTGTCCCAACTATAGGATCCACTAAATCCACAGTGGATCCCCATTCAAGTGTTTGTTTTGTTAAATCCTGTAATGTTTTATTTTTTTTTCTTGCTGCAATAATTTATTAGCATTGTCTCTACTATATTGTTTCTGCTCCATGACCCCCCCCCCCCTTCTGGTGACTTTGCTTTTCCTTTTTCTGTAAATAAATTTTCATTTAACAATATTCCTCTTAACTGCTTTCCAGAAATTTCATTTAAAGCATTAGTTTCTATTTGTTAAGTTTTAAATGACTTGCTGGCAACTGTACTTCAGTGTTAAATGAAGACACTTGCACTTTATTAAAAAAAAAAAGATTCTTTTTGTTCTGAGAAGCAGAGTATTCCACTTCCATAACCAGTTGTAAAAAATTGTTATAAAATCCTAAAGGGCTAGTTTCTGTAGGGGGAAACGCCATTAAACAATTGAAAAGCTGCTTGAAAGTCCAAAGCTCTTGCAGCTTCTAATATTTTATCCCAAATTGTCACACAACTCAGAACGGCTTTAAACTGTGTATTGTCCACCCCTTTATTTCACTACTTTCATTATTTACAGTCTCATTTTGTATATTTTTACTTAACTGTAGATCAGTGATGGAGATATTTTTTTTAATATATTAGCCACTATTCCATTTTTTCACTAACTGCAGCAAAAACCGAAGTTGTAATCTTAGAAACCTCCAACACTTGCAGTCTAAAATTGTCAGCTGCCGCAGCACCGGTAAAAAATTAACTTTGTTGCTTTTCATTCCCTGCTTGTATAATTATATTTAAAAAATCAGAAAAGAAACCCAAAGGACTTTCATTAGTAGAGGCAACTGAATATAGCAATTTAAATGCTTCTTGCGTATTTAAAGTATTTGCAGCCAACAAAACATCCCATACTGTAAATGTAGAATTATTTAAAGAAAGTTTACCTTGTTCAGTTTCTGTTATATTCTGATTCACCTCTAACCTGGTTCCTTCTGTATAAACAGCATTATTATCCTTATTCAACTTCACAAAAGTAGTTAATCCAGTTACCGATGCAGGCCAAGGTGTTACAGGCACACTTGCAGTAAAATCCATACTTAAAGTATTCCCCTATAGGCAAAAAATCTGTTATCCTACCTCAGCGGAAATCACTGACATGCAGTCCGATGCTTTTTCAACAACGTTTCCATTGTCTGTTATATTCCAGTTCACCTCTACCCTGGTCCTTTATGAATAAGCAGCAATATTATCCTTATTTGTTAGCATAAAAGTAGTTAAACCAACTGTTGATGCAGGGCGAGGAACTGTAGACAAACTGGAAGTAGAATCCATGCCGGGAAAAGTATCATCCACTGGGCGAGAAGCCTGTTGATCTCCTGCTGCAACGAAACTCACTGACTTGTGAGTGACGGCTGTTTCAACAGCTGAAAAAACATTCATATAGTTTTTTAAACCACTAAAATCCATCACCGAATTAGAAGCAACACTTGCATCATCCATTGGAAGACCTGTAGAAACATTATTAAAGTTAAAAAAGGCCAACAAACCTGGCAGACATACAGCAGAGCCTCCCTGCTGCATGACTATTCACACATGCAGAGCAACCATACTGCAAGAAGAAGGCCAAACTAAAGAAGGGTTGGTGGTTATAAATAAAAAAAAAACCAGACAAGATAGACAAGTACGAGAATCAATTCTTATTGTTTCAGACAAGACAGGAACTTTATCCATACTGTCTTATTTTCAGCAAGATTGTAAAGACTTTAAGAAACTGCTTTAACTTTTCTGTTAAGCATTATTTTTAAGATGCCTGAGATTGAGCATACAGCAATGGAAGACTGGAAAGAAAGCAGCAGAAGCAATACAGAAAATGTGGCTTCTCCCTATAATCATCTTATTGAGAAAAGAATAAAACTAGACTACAGAAAAAAAATCATAATGGAAAAGATGTATCCCTCATGCTGAATAAACCATTGGCTTAAAGACTTCTTTCATTCAGTGAATAAATCCTAATCCATTATTATGTCAAAACAAATGTTTGCCCACTTCAGTGGTGTGCCTGAATATTTGGTATATCATAGATACAACTCCAGAAACTATACAAAGGAGTCATTATACAGTCAATAAAAAGGAGTACTCAGCAGTTTGTTGTGTACTCAGCGTATTGTTGGACAGCAAGTCGACTGGCAAAACCTGAAACTACTGAGGAAACAAGGAAAGGAAATAACGGAGGTTAAAACATAAAGAACACAAATCTTGATACTTGAAATATTTGTTTATACAAAAGTAAGAAGTCTTCCCTTCCTATATGATGAAAAGGTGGATAAGTGAGTGTTTCAGGATATAATATAGTGATTTTTCTCACAGAACAGAATACTGCACCAGATGAGTTTATTTTTATTTCTTTGTTCCTTTAAGAAAAGGTTATGGGACTGTGTGTGTGCGCGCCCTTAAAATAAATTAGGATTAAAATCATTATTAATATGTTCTCATATAATTATTTAATTATTAGTCATGTCTTAAAATGTTTCTAATAAGGATACAACTTTGATTGTAAAATATTTTTAAGGTCAGCTGTAATGCAACTGTAGAGTGTGCTAAGTTTTTTTTATGTTTGTTAACTGGGTAGTTGGACTTGCCAGTGACCCTTTTCTGCTATTATCGAGGGCATGGAGGCAAGAATACAGACTTTCATTTGACTGTGTATGTTATATACTTCATTTAAGTTATAGATGGTGTTTAAAAGTATGCGTTTGTTTTAAAGTTGTTCGGTTCAAGAAAGATCAATGTAGGGAAGCAAACTTAAAGAAACAAAACATGCATTAATTTAATGCAGTATTAAAAATACATATGAATAAAAAAAAATATGCAATTGCATTGGCATACAATTACAATCATACAGTCTAAGATATCTGACTTTCTAACAAAGAAGATATGATGCCTGAGTTATAGTATTGGTTATTGTTTGGTACCATATACAGCATATGCAAATTACACAGCAGATTAATGAAATGATCCAACTTCAGATATAAAATAAGAATGGTGCCTAAATTGTGTTGTCTTGCTATCCATTGCCCATGAATTAATTAAATGGTATTTCTTGGTGAAGATGTTATGTAAGGAAGTCATAAACCATATGAGACAATCTTGACCTTTTATGGTGGGAGTTTGTTCAATATGGCTTGACCCAGTCTAGAAAAGGTGCACTGTACTGGAACTGTTTGGAAAAGGGGCCTACTCAAGTAGATAACATTTCCTAGTGAATATGACTATTTCCTGAAAATCAGTTTTCTTCTCAATGAAGAGTACTTTAAATGTACCTAGGAAGTAAGTTGACCTTTCATTTACTAGTAGCCAAATGAGTTTCTTGAGAAGATTGCGGCGATGAGTACAAGAGTCTGCAAGCAATACAAATAACCAAATATTATTTTCTGTAACATAAAGCCTATGGCTATTGTACAGAGATCTCTGTGAAGTAGAAAAGAGCTTTATAGTCTGATTAGAGGTTCAATCCAGGATGAACATTATGATATGGATTTGTGATTCATTGTGTGTGTGTGTGTTGGGGGGGGGGTCGTGATTTTGGATAGATTTTCTAGTCATTTGCAGAGTTTGTTTATAGCACTGGAAGAAAATGAGAGGCCTGCAATTTAACCCATTAGGGACTTTATTTTCTTTCAAAAAATAGTTTGTATTGTTTCTGGCTCTTTGCTTCTACTTTAAAAAAATATTGACCAGTTTCTTCACAAAATGATAATTAATACTTCAAACCAATTAGTAGCTTGAGACTAAAATTTAGAGTTTGAGTCAAATTCTGAGCTATACACTTTTGCTGGCTAGAAATATGTAGAAGTGAAAGTACATCCTGATGTCACCTGACCCTAAAATCTACCATCTTTTGAAGGCACTCAGAAGTCAATAAAGAAAAAAAGGATCATTTATTGTAAATAAAATTATACTGTAGAATACTAAAAAGCAGAAATATCTAAGTATGGTATGAATAGATTACAAAATGCACTTGACAGAATTCCACATTCTTCAATACAGTAATGCTTACAGATGATCACGAAACAATGGCAAACCACATGGCTTAAAGGAAAACTCCACTTTAGAATAAAATAAAAAAAACTGTTTTTCTATACTTGTTTTCTGAGCTGTTTTAACATCTAAAATCACTCTGTTTTATATAGAATTTTAATATGTTTTCTGCAAAATGACTACCAATAGGGCTTGAGATATCAACTTGATCTTGTTTTTCTTTGTCTTTTTTCTTTTCCATAATCCGTTTCAAGTCTGTTTTGAGTCATGCTAGACATAAGGAAGTAGTGATGTATTCTCATGGCATTGTCATATTTTATACCTTGTGTAACAAGACTGCTGCTTTCATTTATTGCATGACCCTCAACTGTGTGTGTCGCAGGGCTTCCTTTAAAGTATACTAAAAAGAAAGTAGCTAAATTTCACGCCTTTGTTCAAAGTATCTTTCTGTAGAGAAGAATGAATTGATAAGCCCCCTCCCTCACAATTTGGTAAATGTGTAGATACTTTATAACAATTTCAAGAAGAAACATTTTCTGACTTTTCTCTAAATGTCACAGACATCTTTGGTACTACATTTAAATAATTTTAAAATGTAATGCTGTATAAACAACAAACATTTAAAGGTTAAAGCTTAGCATTTAAATATTGTGATGCTGCTATGTAAATTTGTCAGAAGAGGTGGCAACCACCTTTGAACTATAGACTGATCTAATTGCTCTGTTTTGCTATAAATGGCATGGCTACATTGGAAGCAGCTGTGAATCACTGTTAGTTTTCCTCCTCTCTGCAATAAATACATCAGAAAACAGTTTCTCACCTCTTGTCTTTTTTTTTTTTTTTTACAGTGGCTACTGTTCTCCTGACTTCTGCAGGACTAGTTATCCATATAAAATTGTCAGCAGTTCCTGACTAAAAATGTCTCTGTGTCTGTGGTATGTCATTCAGGCAAAGATAAATTCCTCTGCAAATTATTTGAGAAGTCAAGCATAAAAAAGTTGGTGGTCTTTTCCTTCCTTTGCTTCCAAGGCAAGGAAATGAAAGTTTTATAAAGTACAAGCAGGTTTCTGATACCTACACAATACTTGGGACCATATTGTAGTGAAAAAAGCAACCTAAAATTTGAGGTAACCTGTAGAAGAAGGTGGAGTTTTCATTTAATTGCAAAGGTGGATATAATAGGTGATTCTCTGTCACTGCTGCTTTTTTGTCTTGCCCTAAACCCATTAGGTTGTTTATTCAACAGACTAGGACATGGCTACAACTTGGCAGCAAGAAAATGACCTTGTTTAAAGACTTATCTACTTTTTGTGAATGACTTAAAACTGCATTGTTCATCAGATGAACAGTGAAAAGCAGACCTCCAAGTGGTTGAAACTTTTTGAGATAATAAAATAATATAATTTGGTCTTGATAAACATGTAAAAGCAACATTTAAGAAGCAAAGCTGCATCACCAAGAAATTATCAGTCTTGGACAGGAATGTGATATAAAGGGACTTGGGCAGGAGGGAGTATATAAATATTTGGGAATTGATGGATTGGCAATACAACATGAACAAATACAAATAAAACTTAGTAAGAAATGCTTCAATAGACTAAATCTGATAAAGAAAATTGCCTTGACATTCATCAATAAAGTCGAGGCTATAAACCAGTTTGTTCCTCCTCTTCTAACTTAAAGTTTTGGGGTAATTGACTGACTGGCCTCAAAAGGTATTGGATCAGTTGGGCAGCAAACAAGAAAAATGCTTCATTCTTATTATAGGATTAAAAAATATATATTTGCAAACCAAGATTATATATTCCTTGTTCTGAATGAGATAAGGGCCTCTAAAACTCTTTACATGTATAGGTCTGACATTATGGCAATGTGTTACATATCTGCTGTCCTCACCTGAACCAATCATAGTGTATCAAGCGGGATTTGAAATCAAACTAGAAGTAGACAAAAATCAGACAGCAATGGAATGTCCCAAAAAAAATGAGAGAGAGAATATAAGGAGAAAGATTAGATCATGAAGTGCAGTGGATTAGCAAAGAGGAAATAAGGATAGCTATAAAGAGGATGAAAAATGGAAAAGGCTGTTTGTACAGATGACATACCTGTGGAAGCATGGAGGTGTTTAGGTGAAATGGCAGTGGAGTTTTTAACTAGATTGTTTAATGAAATCTTGGAAAGTGAGAGGATGCCTGAGGACTGGAGAAAGTGTTTTGGTACCGATTTTTAAGAATAAGGGTGATTGTACAGAGCTGTAGTAACTACAGAGGGATTAAATTGATCAGTGACAGCATGAAATTATGGGAAAGAGTAGTGGAAGCTAGGTTAAGAAGATAGGTGATTAGTGATCAGCAGTATGGTTTCATGCCAGGAAAGAGCACTACAGATGCGATGTTTACTCTGAGAGTGTTGATGGAGAAGTACAGAGAAGGTCAGAAGGAGTTGCAATGTGTCTTTGTGGACTTAGAGAAAGCATATGACAGGGTGCCTAGAGAGGAGTTGTGGTATTGTATGAGGAAGTTGGGAGTGTCAGTGAAGTATGTAAGAGTGGTATAGGATATGTATGAGGGTAGTGTGACAGCGGTGAGGTTTACAGTGGGAGTGACGGATGCATTTAAGGTGGAGGTGGGATTATATCAAGGATCAGCTCTGACCCCTTTCTTATTTGCAATGGTGATGAACAGGTTGACAGACAAGATCAGACAGGAGTGCCCATGGACTATGATGTTTGCAAATTACACTGTGATCTGTAGTGAGAGTAGGGAACAGGTGGAGGAGACACTGGAGAGGTGGAGATATGCTCTAGAGAGAAGAGGAATGAATGTCAGCAGAACTAAGACAGAATATGTGTTTGTGAATGAGAGGGAGGATAGAAGAATGGTGAGGATGCAGGGAGTAGAGGTGGTGATGCTGGATGAGTTTAAATACTTGGGATCAACAGTTGAGAGTAATGGTGAGTGTGGATGAGAGGTGAAGGAGAGGGCAGGCTGAATGAGTGAGTGGAGAAGTGTGTCAAGTTGATTTGTGACAGACGAGTACCAGTAAGAGTTAAAGGGAAAGTCTACATGAGGGTAGTGAGACCAGCTGTGTTATATGGGTTGGAGACAGTGGCATTGACAAAAAGGCAGGAGTCAGAGCTGGACGTGGCAGATTTAAAGATGTTAATATTTGCACTGGGTGTGAAAAGGGTGGACAGGATTAAGAACAAGTATATTAGAGGGTCAGCCCAGGTCGGAAGGTTTGGAGACAAAGCCAGAGAGGCAAGATTACTTTGGTTTGGACATGTGCTGAGGAGGGATGCTGAGTATATTGGGAAAAAGATGCTAAGGATGAAGCTGCCAGGTAAAGGAAGAGAGGAAGGCCTAAGATAAGGTTTATGGATGTGGTGAGAGAGGACATGCAGGTGGTTGGTGTGACAGAACAAGATGCAGAGGACAGGAAGAAATGGAAACAGATGATACGCTGTGGCGACCCCTAACGGGAACAGCCGAATGAAGAAGAGGTTTACAGTGGACTTATTTACACATTGGTTTACAAAGACCATTGAACATGTGAGAGAAAGAGACAAATTCAGGTCCTGTTAAAAAAAAATGGAAACAGTTGCACATTTTATTGCTGCGTATGATACACTCATGGCAGGAGGCCTGTATACTGAAAGGCACAATAATGTAGCAATACTGCTGCATTGGGGATTGTGCAAGGATTACCATGATGAAAGGCATTAAAAACATGAACCACAAATAATTGTAGAGAATGATGAAGTTTATATCACATGGGATCAATCATAACCAGTAGTATAACAAATAAGTGCAATGAAAACTAGATATAGTAGTCCATGAAAAGAAGACAAAATAAGCATTGATCAATGCAATTGCTACATCCAGTGATTAGTGTCTTAGGTGCAGAGGTAAAATGTAAGGATATGCAGAAAGCAATGAGCAAAAATGATACCCAGACAGTTCCAATAGCAGTAGGTGCAGCAGGTATAAAAACAAATAGAATTTGCAGTCAGATTTAACTATGCTACAATACCTGTAACTCTGCATGAAGTGTAGGAGGAGACATTTCTGGGCAAAATGCGGGTGCTGCAAAGAGAATTTTTGGCTAACATCAAAGAAGAAGTAATGCTAATTTCATGAACTTACTGGGTTCTATTCCCATCATGGTATTACAAACTCACAAGACCTTAAAAAATTAAACCATGAGATTACTTTACTTTAAAATATTAAATGTCTTTAAAGTGATATAATCACTGTATAAATTATATAACATGTCAGACTGTTTTATTTCTAGCATAGACTAGTTACTTATGCCTCAATTTCAAAGTTGGGTTGCCAACTGGCTCGCTGACAAATTATATAACATGTCAGACTGTTTTATTTCTAGCATAGACTAGTTACTTATGCCTCAATTTCAAAGTTGGGTTGCCAACTGGCTCACTGACAGAACCCACACTGTAAAAGTTGCAGACTCCAAATTTGACCTCAAAGCAGTGACAAGTGGAGTACCACAGGGTTCCATCCTGGGACCTCTCCTGTTTGGTATCTACTTCTCTGAACTACAGGCTAACACAGAAGGCCTCTGGCTAACGAAGTTCACAGATGACTGCAAACTAGGAGCCATAGTCAAGTCCCCAAATGATGTGGACATCCCACAGAAGGGCCTCACTGAGAGAGATGCCTGTTGTCAGAGCCATGGCCTCAAGCTCAATGCCAAAAAGTGCAGTGTCATCCCCTTTGGTAAAAACTCTGTACCCATGAACTACCACATATGCAGCAATCTACTTAACACCAAATGTGTGATAAAGAGACCTTGGGACCCAGGTGGACAGTAATCTCTCCTTTGATAGTCACATCGCCACAGTAGTCAGGAAGTCTTTCTATGTGGCACACCATCATAAAAGGGTTCTCATCCAGGAAAAAAAAGGTCATTGTTCCCCTCTACTCAACACTCATTAGACCCATTATAGAGTACAGTGCCCCTTTTGGAATGTACCTCACAAGACATCTGCAGCAGCTGTAAAGGCCACAGAAGTACCTCACAAAGAGGATTACTGGCCTCACACAAATGCCCTACACTGACCGTCTCAAAAAACTCCAGCTTTACTCTGTAGCATATTGCCTTCTCCGAGGTTATCTCTGCCTAACATATAAAGCTATGTCAAACCTAGAGCTGTTGGACATGCTACACCTAAAGAAACCCCAATCCCTCCAACCTACATGCTCTAGGGACCTTAAATGTGTCACCACAATAAACAGGACATGCTGGAGGGATAGATTCCTGTCCCAGAGACTTTCTATACTCTGGAACAAGCTACCCATCTATGTCAAGCAAAGTTCTTCATTAGCACTCTTCAAGAAAAATCTTGATGAGTGGATGGGAAATAGGAAATATAACCCGGAGATCACTTCTGTGTCTCTGCTCGACAGTGGCACAGGAAAATAACTTTCTTGGGTGGCATAAGCCATGGAACCTCGTTGGCTAGGCTTACGTAGACCCTTGGGCCGATAGCCTGGCACCTACCTATGAACCTAAAAGACAAACTTGCTTTTTTTAAAGGAGAAAGGGACCCTTTTCTATGTTGAGCATGTTAGCTGTTTTTTTTTTTTAAATGAATAGAAGTCACTTCATTGTTTGGGTATACACATGTACGTAAGCGCACACAAACACACATTTAAAAATATTCCTGAAACATTACTTTTCTGCTTATAATATTGAATGGATAAACTGTAGGTTGAGAAAGACATATTGTGAGTTCTGGTGGACATTCATGAATCCTATAGTATAGTATACATTTTTTCCAATATAAGGTACACCTTATTTCGTCTATTGTGCTAGTATTACAAAATTAGCAAATGATGAAAGATAAAAAATTTTGCTTGCTAATTGATGTACAAATGAGTTCAGAATTACATTTTATTTATTGTTTATTTATGAGAAAACATTTTTCGTGCATGTTTTATTTATATATATATATATATATATATATATATATATATATATATATATATATATATATATATATTTATATTACTTGTTACTTAGTGTTTAAACGAGCTCATGATGATTCAAGAAAATTTTTTTCCGACCAAAAGCCCAACAGTTTTCACTGAATTCACTGAAAACAACTTTAAGTGAACACTCAAGCAAGCTTACTCTTTTATAAATGGCAAGTCTTCATGTACCTTTCCATGGGTAGGTGGAGACCTTAAATGCCCTCTTTTATATAAACATATGTATGTGCTCCTATGAAATCAAATGCTCAGATGAGCAGACTATAGAATATTAAGCTGAGAAGGTGAAAATCCCAAAATGTCAATAGTGCCTTGTCCTTGATATCTCAGTACAGGATAGATCATTTTCAGATTGTGCTATTGTTCAATTAGTTATAAAATAGAGCCAATCAAATGAAACCAGTCTAAACAAAATGAATAAAAATATAACCATTTGAGCTGGGTTTATTACAAATGGAATCTTCTTCTTCTTTCAGCTGCTCTCGTTAGGGGTCACTACAGTGGATCAAATGTTTCCATTTCTTCCTGTACTCTGCATCTTGCTCTGTCACACCAACCACCTGCATGTCCTCTCTCACTACATCCATAAACCTTATCTTAGGCCTTCCTCTTTTCCTATTACCTGGCAGCTTCATCCTTAGCATCTTTTTTCCCAATATACTCTGCATCTGGCTTTCTCTCCAAACCTTCCAACCTGGGCTGACCCTCTAATATACTTATTCCTAATCCTGTTTATCCTCATCACAGCAAGTGCAAATCTTAACATCTTCAACTCTGCCATGTCAAGCTCTGACTCCTGCCTTTTTGTCAGTGCCACTGTCTCCAACGCATATAACATAGCTGGTCTCATTACCCTCTTGTAGACCTTCCCTTTCACTCTTACTGGTACTCGTCTGTCACAAATCACTCCTGACACTCTTCTCCATCCACTCCATCCTGCCTGTACTCACTTCTTCACCTCTCTTCCACACTCACCATTACTTTGAACTGTTGATCCCAAGTATTTAAACTCATCCACCTTCGCCACCTCTACTCCCTGCATCTTCACCATTCCTCTATCTTCCCTCTCATTCACACACACATATTCTGTCTTAGTCCTGCTGACCTTCATTCCTCTTTGATCCCAAGTATTTAAACTCATCCACCTTCACCACCTCTACTCCCTGCATCTTCACCATTCCTCTAGCTTCCCTCTCATTCACACACACATATTCTGTCTTAGTCCTGCTGACCTTCATTCCTCTTCTCTCTAAAGCATATCTCCACCTCTCCCGGGTCTCCTCCACCTGTTCCCTGCTCTCACTACAGATCACAATTTCATCTGCAAACATCATAGCCCACGGGGACTCCTGTCTGATCTCGTCTATAAACCTGTCCATCACCATTGCAAATAAGAAAGGGCTCAGAGCTGATCCTTGATGTAATCCCACCTCCACCTTAAATGCAGCCGTCACTCCCACCACAGACCTCACTGCTATCACACTATCCTCGTACATATCCTGTACTACTCTTACATACTTATCTGCCATTCCTGATTTCCTCATACAATACCACAACTCCTCTCTAGGCACCCTGTCATATGTTTTCTCTAAGTCCACAAAGACACAATGCAACTCCTTCTGACCTTCTAATGGAATAATAAGTAGAAAAACATTTTGAGATAACTTAACTGAATTTAGTTTTACCTTGCATAGTATGTACCTTAGTAGGAATTAATGAAAAAAATTATCAAGATATATTACTGTTGTTGTGTTCTTAAACTTAGTTGCTTTTAATTTGACCGCCCCTACAATAAACCTGATTTTGGACACTCTTCCCAGTCCCATCTCACCAGCTTATTTAACTGAGTACAGAGAGATCATTTGGCAAGGCCAGCACCCTTAGTTTATCAACCTTGAATTATCTTCTATTTCCTCTCTTCCCACTTAACCTAAAACAAACAAACAAGAAGATGCACTTTATTCAGCTGGTTTTACTGTATTTGTGTTTTTCCTACTTTATTTTGCTTTTGCTGCTTGTGCTTTAAAAGTGTTCAGTTGCATTTATTCTGCTGTATTTATTACTGCTTGTGAGTAGCCCGATTAAGTTGCAACTGCTATTCTAAGCCTCTTAGTTTTGTTTTAAGCACCTGGCTTCAGGCCAGTTGTTTTACATTAAGAAGGTCTGTGGTCTACACTCTTATGAAGGAGAGGATAGCTTCCTCCTTTCTGAGCTGGGAATTGCTGCCTGAAGGCTGATTGTGCTTGCTTATTGGAACTGTTTTTTTTCTTTATTTTCTGAAATTGGTGCACTTTGTTTGCTGTGGCATAAACTAAATTAAGACCTGCTGAATCTAGCTCTGTTTGTATAACTCTAGCACTAAACCAGACCATCTTTTGATGGAGAGGGTTCCCCTGCATCCTAGTGGCAGGAGTGTGCAGTTAGAACTTGTTTGATTGAAGGTTGCTGGAACAGGGCTCAGTTTTGAGCTTTTTAATTGGATAATTTGGTAAGATCAGTTTGTGCTTGTTTGCTGCATAGCATCACGCACACTGCACAGTGGTGGACATCGTTAATTAATTTTCCTTTAGTACTCTGCTGGTGCTCCATCGATGAGTTCTCATGATTGTCCCTCACTAACAGGTGATACATGCATTGTAGCTCCCGAGGTACCAACAAAGATCCTACTCACTAGCCCTTCATATTTATTGTCCACTTCTCCTGCCCTCTACATTACCTGTTTCTTTCTGCTTTCTCCCTGTTTTCTGACCACATCAACTTACCTAACATTATGGACAGACAATTTCCCACAGTTTCTCCAGCCAGCCTGGTCAACATGGGCATCCTAAGGCAATATAGCAATTGTCTCGTGTACACTGACAACCTACTTCTTCTACTCCACACAAATTAATTACGTGAGAGATGCACCCATATCAAGAATTTAGAATACAGGCTCTCTTACTCACCAGTTAGTTCATCTGATACTATGCAAGTTGTCAGCATGCACACCTCACTTCCTGCACTTACCAAATATACAACACACAAATCTACATATGCGAGGTCCTTACAAGAAGCTTACCTAAACATCAGAGACCTCCCAAACACAAGCGAAGCCAGAAGCATACTTCACATAATGCAACCTCTGTGGAACATAGTACACATAATATATTGCATACCAGTGTCTCACCTGTCAAGCCCCTAAGGCATAACAGAAATGCAAGCATATTAGTTATAGGCAACTCACTTTTGAAACACATAGATGTACATCACACCAGGTTGGATAAGGAAATGTTCACAGTCAGCTGTCTGTCAGGTGCCAGGATCCACCACATCACACACACACACACACACACACACACACACACACACACTCAATTCTCGCAAAAACAGGCACTGTTATGACTCCGTAGTAGTCTATGTTGGTGTGAACAACATGCGACGTACCTCACTGGACTATATGAAGAGAGACATGACTGAGCTCTCTGATTGTGTCTCTGGCAGGTATGAGAAGCAGCATTTTTACCTTTGCCTAGGATGATATCTCAGTACAAACAAAATATTATTGACTTCAAAAATTGGCTTAGTTTTTGGTGTCATTCAAAGGAGGTCCTGTGTCTGTCAAACTGTGATGACGTAGTCGATAGACCTTGATACTTTTTCCGAGATGGTCTTCATCCTTCACCCCTAGATTTCAGTTACTACCTAAGGCTCTTGCCATCCCCACAGTGCCTTCTTTAGGTAATGTCACAAGAACAAAATTCCTGATGTAAAAATACCTTCAAAAATCATCCTCATGGTTAGGCTGCTAAAATGCTAGGAGTCTAAAGCAGAAGCTGCACTAACTGGGACCGGTTCTCACACTGGAAGATGCTGACATTTGTATAGTCACTGAGACCTGGTTTAAGGCTGCGGAGAGCACCCCAGTAAAACCAAGTTACATTTCCTTCCATACATTCAAACCAGAAACTGAAGGTGTGAGAACTAAAGTAGACGGTGTATCAATATTCATTAAGTATAAACACACCTCTAGCTTGGTTAAACAGCACGACTCCATGAATTACTTCAGGTGCCATTGATTGTAGGGAAGACTCCTCTTCAGGCCATTGCCAGCTATAGGACCCCTTCTATGAATCAGGGCATCCACTCAGCCTACTTGGATCTACTTGAGTCAATAAAGATGCTACAAAACACCCTGGTTTTAGGTGACTTTAATTACCTGGCCATAGATTGAGTAAATTATACATGTTCTAACTGACTTGCCCAAAAGATACCTGGACTTCAACTCTATTGCCCTGGACCAGCTGGTTGACACACCGACAAGGGGGTCAAACTTCCTGAACCTGGTGATCACCAGTATGGGGGAGTGTTGCACCACTCCCAGTGTATGGCCATTCCTGGGGAGAGCTGACCACAAATCAGTCTTGCTAGAAGTACCTATAACACAAGACCCCCCCCCCCCCATTAACAACATCTAGACTAAAAAACTTCTCCAAGGCCAATTACAACCTCTTATGTGCAGGCATAAATAGCTTCATAACCCCATCCCCTACTGATGGAATAGACACCTATGCTGAGTTATATACCAATGCTTTATGCAAGCACCTGTACAATTGTACTGACTCTGCCATGCCTGATAGAACCAAAGCAAGATCTTCAAGGAAAAACAAACCTGCCTGGTGGACAACTACCATAAATAGGCTATACAACAGGAGAAAGAAATTGCTTTCTAAAAATAAGAAGGAACGGTCTCAAAACTGGAAACACTTCCTCCTCAACTTAAACAAGCAAATAAGACTACTAGTGAAGTTCTTCAAAGATAGCTGTGACTCCAAATTAACTTCCCTAACTAGAGATAACCACAAGGCATTCTTTAGTTACATCCATAACCTCAAAAATAAGGCCCAGATTTGAGCTGAACTCATAGTTAATAGTACTACATATATAGAACCTGTGGATATAGCAAACCTGCTGGCTGACAGGTTCAAGGAAAACTTCACTTCACTTGTCCTTGTCACATGTACCCCAAAGCATCCATAACACCTGTTCCCACCTAGTATCTCTGAGAAACAGGTCTTAAATGCCCTCTCTAAGGCCAAAAACACAGCCTGTATTGGACCAGATAAAATCCCAAGCTGTGCTCTATATGGGTTAAAACAGGAATTAGCATCACCATTGAGCACATTTTAAAATCACATCCTAAGCTTTGACTTCATCCCAGTGGAATGGAAAACATCTACCGTCATCCCTTTGCACAAAGAGGATGGATCTATGGATCCCGGGAAGTATAGATGCATTGGCCTGACCAGCCTTATCTGCAAGGTCATGGAATGAATCATCATGGACCTTATTAACAAAGATATAGGAAATCTCCAAATGCTTGACCCCTCCGTAGCCTTAGCTAAGGATTTAGACTCAATCCCCCACTCAGGCATCATTGATAAACTCACCCAGCTGGGTATTAAACCATAAATAATCAAGTGGGTTGCAAACTGACTCACAGATAGAACTCATACTGTCAAAATAGGAGACTCCTCCTCCTCTAGGAGACTTGTAACCAGTGGTATTCTACAGAGATTGGATCTGGGACCCCTACTGCTCAGAATCTACTTCTCCAAAGTACAGGCGAAAACTAAAGGACTGTGAGTGACAAAGTTTGCTGATGACTGCAAACTGAGGTGGATCACTGAAACCCCTAGTGATGTCAACATCCTGCAAGAAGATCTTAATCAGACTAATGACTGGTGCCAAACTAGTGGTCTTAAACTCAATGAAAAAGGTGCATTATCATCCCCTTCAGCAAAGGTGGTGTTCCTGCAAACTACCGCATCAATATCAATACTCTAAGTACACACACAGTGGTGAGAGATATGGGCATACAGGCTGACAGTAACCTTAGCTTTGATCACCATGTCTCCACAGTGGTAAAAAGGGCATTTTATATTGCTCATCTCATAAGTAAGGGTATTGCCTCCAGAAAAAGAGAGGTTATAACCCCTGCCTCATACTCTACCCTTAAGAGGCCAATTATAGAGTATAACCCTCCCTTTGGTATGTTCCTTTCCAAACACCTGCGATAATTGGAGAGACCTCAGAGGTTCCTTACAAAGAAAATTCAGGGTATTCAAGCTCTGTCTTATGTAGACAGACTGAAATTATTGTCATTTTGCTTTATATGCAAGGCACAGGTCGCCTCTGAGCAGTTTGTATGACACAGAGTAATCTTTGACCCAACTTTTAATGGAAATGCACATTTGCAAGCCAAATGGCACATGGGTCACTCACCTAAAAGACCTTAACCCAGTATGTCACATCAACAGAACTTGCTGGAGAGACATATTTGTCTCACAGAGGTTATCCCCCATTGGAACAAGTTTCCTATTCATATTAAACAAAGCCCCTCTTTGGTCGAATTTAGATGATTGGATATGTAACCAAAAATTCACCCCGGGTGTTTCACCTGTGTCCCTCTTAGTCGGGGCAATATATGCTGATTTTAGTGTCTGCTTGAGCCATACACCCTTGGGAATATGGGATGGACTTGGCAATGCTTTTAAGGGCCCTAGGGCTGTCAGACCAATCACATTATTAACACAGGATCATAGGAGGAGATTACTAGGCTGTTTAGAAATTCCATTTATTTGCAAAATATCTTAAAGCTTCAGTGGCAAAATTGTGTCATTTTAGCAGCTGACATTTGCATTTCCTGTACAATCTCTGAATGAACCTGCTTAGTGTTATTGAGACAAAGATGTCTATATTTCTGCTGGTCACCATATGGCTTACTGGCTGGATGCTGCAATTTTGGCATGGTTGAAACTGATCTAGTGCCTGAATGCATCATCTCTTTTTAAAGCAAAATTGTAACAGCCATCATAATGCAGATTCCTACTTGAAGATGGTGATAATTGTTCATCTGTCATTGTGGATACCTTAGACTATTTATATGGCAACACAGGTACTGGACTAATGTATATGCAGTCATGCAACAATCTGTCAGGCACTATGTTGAATGTGCACCTCAAAGGAAACGACACACACACACACACACACACACACACACACACACACACACACACACACACACACACACACACACACACACACACTGAGAAAGAGAGAGAGATCATGTTTCATATATAGCGTTCCTATTAGTTCTCCCCTTCCTGAACACTAAATTGATTTGTCACTGCCTAGGTACACAATTTAAAAACTGGCATAAACGGAATGTTAGCAGAAAGGGAAGACAATGTTAATCCGACTAGTTTTTCATTGAACAATAACACTTTTTATTTTCTGTAAGTAATGCAGCACAGAAGCAACTCAGCATTGTGGTTCAGAGGCATGAAGGCCTGTCTGTACGACCTTAATTTAAGTAGTGACTTAAATACTGGAATTGCAGGTGTCAAGAAGGGTTTAATGAGCAGATTATTTTGCTTTACACATCCTTGGTGGTGGGACTTGTTCTGGTCACAGGTTTGCTCCCATGTAAAAGGAAGCTTGAGAACCATCAAAATATAGTGGCTTTTGAGGCATGGGCTTGGTCCTCCAAAGATGCTTGTGAAAGAACACCACCCACATTGGAAGAGGACATATGAGGCCCTTGCAGTAATCTAGTTGCTCAGGTCAGCCACCAGGAGGTGCTTTCGAGACCATAGAGTAATACCACTACATCCTGTGTCTGACATGATGCTGACTGCTGAGTAGGTGGTGATGATGTGTTGTTTGGTGGAAGAGGACGCTAGCATGAGAACCACAACCCTCAGGCTTAGTAATCAGACCAGTTTGGTTAGGGGCAAAGACTCCACATTCTTTGCAGCAAGCATGTGGAGGAAGAGAAACAAGCTGAACGACAAAGCATTCATATGGCAGTCTGAATGACAGCCCATCCTGATGGGGCTTATCTCTTTGCTGGGACACAGAGTGCAGGGAAATTTAATGGACTTGAGTCTCACTTGGGAACATTTCATGATTTACTGGCCTGAAGGGGAAAAAAAAGGAAAATGTTGAAATTGTCTTGTTTTAAAACATTCTTTGTTTTCTATGCACATAAGGATACAATTAGGGGTTACTTAGCTACATCTGCTGAAATTGTCAATAACATATCCAAACGGGCAGTAAAAATTATGGTAATTGATAAACTCCATACCTTTAATTTGGAAGAAATAGCTATTATTATTATTGATAGCGATGTTATTGTAAATTAAAAGAAATACAAATGTTTTTGTATGTCTCTCTTGTTCATACATGCTTATTATGCATAATAGCACATACATGGTATTAATGAATCCCATGCCCAGAAAAATTCTGTATATTAGTATTGTAAATCAGTCCATTGAGAATAACATAAAATAATAAAATTCCTTATTCATTCCCAAGCATCTACTTGTCTGTTGTATGTCCCAGTACAGGTGGACACTTGTTTCACAATACTGTGATTAGGAGTCTAGGCATCTAATCGTAAGAGTCTCAAGATTTCTTTAGTTTGCAACTATCAAACATTTTTGAAGAGATTTTCTTCTATTCGTATTTTGGCATGTAATGCTGTTATTTGCAAGTACTAGTAAACACAATGCCTTTTCACACAATTGTCCAGAGTACAAGGATACTTCAGGGAAATATTGTGAGTGTTGCAGGAACTGTGGTTGCTGCAAGTAGCATGACATAAATTCCTGACTAAGGCACAGATGACCAGAGTTCGTTTAGCAGCTTGATTGCATCATGGAGCTAATAGTGGAAGATAGACGTGCCCATCTTCAGTGAAGAGGGGGCAGTCTCAAACACACACTGCTCTAATCAACTGGAAGAGGGGTGGCAATGCAAATATACATCATAGGAATGTGCATTTGATGGCTCAGAAAGGTTTGTGCAGCCCTTGTAGCGAGTATCCAGATGAGTACATTTGCAAGAGGAATGAATTTTGCATCTCCATACTAATGTACACTGTTCACCCCCCCAAGTAGTGAAGGTAGAGGCCCAGGAACCACACAAACCAAAGTCCAAACCACAAATACAATTTATTGACAGCAAAAACAGACCAAATGCAGTCAAGTGCTTTCTTCTTTTGCATAGACTTCTTCAGAACTGCCTGACATGGTTATCTCCAACCTTAAATAATCCTAATACATCATGTGATCAACGTGTGATCAAACATTCATTCATATATTTGGACTTTGGTTTGTGTTGTTCCTGGGCCTCTACTTTCACTATTGTAATTCTTGGTTCTTTTCTTCTGGACCAGTTCACCCCCCCCCCCCCAAAAAGGGGAGTCATGGATAAGACAGTAAAAATTTCTTCATAGCTGGGATGATTGTCAAGGACGCAAAACACCTTTATGACTGCCTGTATGATTCATCCCCACAAATGGCTCTCACTGTCATAGATGCAGTGTGTGACTCCATGTGATGAAATTCATTATGATGGGAGGCATGATTCTAAGCAGTTAAGCGAAGCAATAAAAAAAAAAAAAGACAATCTGAGGACATGATCAGAGTTAGCAGTAATTATAAACTGCAGGCAGTATTTAAATTTAATACATTTATAGACTAATCTGCCCTGCTTACCTTGCAAACAATGTGTTGTAACCAAATGAATGTTTTTCTCTTCCCTGGTATGTATTCTCAATCAGGCTAGCAATGCATTCTTACTAATTTGGATATGAATATGAATCTTTGGAAGATATAAGCAGCAATAAAGATGTGTTTCTGAGCATCTGAATACAGGCACTTCAGTCTTAACTTCGTTTTTATAAATAATAGATACTCATACAAAATGAATTGATAAGAAACCCAGAAAAGAAAGAGAGGGAGATGGAGCTGTTGCCTTTTCCCATTTTAATTAAATTTCAACTCAATTTTAATGAGGTTCAGAATACTCAAAACATTGTTTTTTTTTTTTTTCAGTTGTGTTCTAACGCATTGTAGAAAGAATTGTACAGTCTAATGAATATTCATTAAACCTTCTTTGGCCTACCAGAAGTCTGTCATCAATGTTGAATGAATTAAAGATGATTTGTGCATTGAAGTCAGCATATCTACTTGGTTGTGTAAAGGCCAGAGGTTGTCAGGATTTAAAAATTAATGTCACTGCAATGAATCTAATGGAACTGTGCTCTTCAGGCATTTATAAGATGAATTAAAGTGTTGACCCTAAGAATCTACCTTGAGGACTAATGCTGTCAAGGATTCCAGGAATTAATGAGGAAAGTTTTTCTTTGGTGCTGTAGGTCTATGGCATAACCTCACCACAACTGCTAGGCAGAAACAATACTACATGTTTTAATGCATCTTTTCTGAGATCTTTCTGTCCAGTATTTTCTGCATTTTTAAGGGAGTACGTCAACAATGAAAGGAAATCATTTCATCATGAAATGAACTGGCTAGTAAACATTTTAATAATTATCACTGCCTCTAGACTATTTATCTGTCCTTCTTAAATCTCTTTAAAAAGATTAGATATTTTTAGTTTGCATTTTCCTGTGTTTCAGAATGAACAGTACTCTGTCAAATGTCAGTGTGAAAAATAATAATTAAAACAATGATGTTCATACCATTGAACTGTAATAGTTGTGATCAAAATAATAACTTAATTTACAGCAGGTTGTGTAGGTGTTACTTTCAGTGTTAATAAAGTTTCAAACATATTGTACCACAAAGCAAACTTAATGCATTTATTAAAAAACAATTATAAGTCTTTCGCATATACTGTCTGGTCTCAGCTGCTTATGTCAGCATCAGGAATTGATTATTTTACCACTCTGTTTTCTGTCAGGTCTGTCAGGTGTGAGGCTTCACAGCTGACATTAAGACTGGAAATCACTCCTTTCACTGTATGCAAGTGTTTTGCTTCTTCAAATGCCGTTTTGTTGAATGGCATTTTTGATTCGCTTTCGGTCAAACATTCTTTTGAGTTCGGCATTCAGTAGAGAAAGAGATGATTTTCCTTTTCTTACTATTACATAATCTCAAAATGAGTACATATAAGAAGTGCATGTATGTGTCTGTGTGTATGTAGATACACACACACACACACATATATATATATATATATATATATATATATATATATATATATATACACATACACACTTTTCTAAAAAGAAAAATGAGATGTTATGTCAAGGCCCTGTCTGCATCAATTGGTGGTAGCTAAGGGTATGTAAAAGACCTCTTGGTACTTATTGAAAAGACTAGGTGAATTTCCCCTGTGGCTGTGGTCAAATGTCACCTGATCAATAAAACTACCTCCTTGGATTTCCCTTGAAAAGAGGGCAGCAGCCTAGTGGGGGCAAACCTGGTCAACAGATAGATATCTAGTTAAATTAAAATTATTACAAAATAATCAATAAAACAACACATACAATCTACTGCAAATTATGCCCATTCAGTACTCGGTCACATACTCATAAACTAAATACTAATCCAAATGCTAGAGATGTATACACTCATAAACCACTTACACAGAAATAACAACACATTGCCATGTCCATAAAAATAACCGCCTTTTTTTTCAAGGGTGGCCCACACCCAACGTTTTTGTTTACTGACTCTTAAGATTGCACAACAGCAGGCACAGGCATATTCTCAAACTGCAATACTGCATTCTCACAAAATCATGAATCAGCATATTTTCATCAGATCTGCTCAAAGTTTGATACTGCTGTCTTGGAGGGATTGATCGATGTATTACTACTTTTTGCAAGTTGCATATTTAGTCAGTTGAAAGGCCCATCCATCCACCCACCCACCCACATCCCCCCTCCCCACACTCATACACATGCGCGCGCACACACACACACACACACACACACACACACACACACACACATATACATACAAAAAAAAATGCCAAAAATAGTTGTACAGGAATGATATTGTGATACTGACATACAAATTGCTACATATACTGTCAATGTAAATTGTAATACAAGAGCCATGTTAAAGATCACTTTTTATTCTTATTAAAAAAAAGAAAAAAAAGGATTCAAGATGGTATTGCTTGTTTAAACCATGATTTATTAAGTAAAAATAAAAGATGAGCGCTTTGACCCTTGTCTAAGCTTAGTCATTTGGAAGTTATACATGTAAGTTACAAGTAATATATCATGTTATATTTTATATGTAAAAAACCACATAAATTACAATGATCACATTCAATGACAGTTTTTGAAACAGTGGTATATACATAGTTTGTATTTTTATTGTGATTGGTGCTGTCTACTCCTTATTTAGGTAAGTAGAAACTCTGTCTCTCTCTATACGTATATAGTTATTTGGGTCTACTTCTAAATTTTAAAATTTCAAAATGTTGACCTTCTTATGGTCACGACCATAAGATTGAAGTTTTGCCACTTTAAAATTTAAATAAAGAATATATATCTTCTTCTTTCGGCTTTTCCCGGTTAGGGATCACCACAGTGGATTATCTGTCCACTCATGATTGGCAGTGGAGTTTTACGGTGTCGAGTTGCCAGCCCGGCGCCCAATCTTCCACAGAAGGCACACGCACACACTCACACCTAGGGCCAATTTAGTGTGTCCAATCCACCTACTGCATGTCTTTGGGATGTGGGAGAAAACCAGAGCACCCGGAGGAAACCCACGCAACCACAGGGAGGACATGCAGACTCCACACAGAAGGCACCCCAGCCGAGAACCAAACCGGAGAACCTCTTGCTGTGAGGCAACAACGCTAACCGCTGCACCACCGTGGCCACCCAAAAAAAAAAATATATATATATATATATATATATATATATATATATATATATATATATATATATAATTTTTTTTCTTTTTGCAGGCAGACAATCCCCCTGTTCCTCTCACATCCCCTGCTAATTAAATATTTAAACTCCAAGATTGCACTACACAGAGGAAAATGGCAAATAGTGTTCTGTGCTGTATGGCGATCTCCATTTAAATGTTTTGAAGTTTCATAACTTCGATCTTATGGTCTTGACCCTAAAAAAGTTGACAGATTGAAACTTCAAAATTTAGAAGTAATTAGACCTATATATTTATATATATATATATATATATATATATATATATATATATATATATATATAGATAGATATAGCTATATACATACAGAGAGAGAGAGACTTGTGAGTAACAAAGCTGCTGGCTGAGAATCCTGAAAAAATCAGGCAAAAAGAACCGTGCACTTTAGATAAGCTTAGTTTTAGTAATTATAACTTGTTTACAAATCAAACATCCTTATTGAAAAACAGATAAATGAGCACTTTCACCCTCAAGCTTTGTCAGATTTAATCCAGTTTAAATGACATGTAATATTTATCTGCTTTAACACAGAGATCATTGTTAATTAACTCAAGCTGGAGTCAGAAATGTATGTCATAGTTTGTTCTTCCAATAGGATGTCTCACCTTTCATACCTGTTCTACATATCTACTTTTACTGGTAACTCACACTTTCCAAGTCAGTGTGAGCCACGCGCTCTAGTGAGCTAAACCCCGCCACAACAATAAATAGAACATGCTGGAAGGATAGATTCCTGTCACAGAGACTCCCCATGCTTTGGAACAAAATTCCTAACTACATTAGGCAGAGCCCCTCACTAACACTCTTCAAGAGAAGCCTTGACGAGTGGATGGATAACAGAAAGCACACCCCTGGGATCACTTCATTGGCTCTGCTTGACAGAGGCTCGGTTAGTTAATCAACGGGGCGGCGAAAGCCGACACACTCTGGCTAGGCTTATAAATGCCCTCGGGCAGATAGCCTAGTACCTACCTATGAACCTATGTCCTGTATTCTTGTCCTAGGTAGCTAGTGCCTAATTGATGCAAATACTTTAGATAAACCTTATCTTTGGTTATGTATTACAATCAATGCATCATTTTGTCTGCGATGTGATAAGTGGATGATATTTGCCATATTTACATTGGTTAATGAGTGCTAAAAATATGTGAAATTCCATCAAATTAAAATTCTAAACTATTGTACTGTACTATATATAACTGCAGCTAATTTGGCTGAACCTGTGACTGGGCACAAATACCTTGTATCCTTTGTCAGGTAATATGACAGGATGAATTCAAATTTCTAGTGGTATATCAATTTATAAATGTTCTCAGACAGACAAGAAAGGGTTTGTATGTGCTAGGTTAAAGATAAACTGCTTCATTCTATGTCAGTGAAGCAAATAGGATTAAATGAGTATTTCAGTATGTTCCATCCAAATACTGTCAAAACAGCTCTTTTATAAGAGGATGTCAGTAACACACGTCATAAATCCTAGTTGCCGCAGTAGTAATCCCTATCAAACAACAAAGTACAGTTCCCACCATGGGAATCAGTGAGGCTATAGTAAGCGTGTCTTGTACCAGTGCATGATGAAACACCTTTGCAGAGATCTCTAGGGAGAGAGGAAAAATATGCAGCTGTCTGGACTGTCTAGTCCCTGGTAGTATACTGAGTGTACTTAATCATTAAGTAGAAGTAAGACATTAATCCATTTATAATTGAAACAAACGCAAAATAATTCATAGATTGTTAATACAGTACAAAAAATGCTAGGTATAATATAAAGATAGGTCCACTGCCAACAGTGTTTCATGCTAAACCAGTCCAGATATTACTGCATCTCAGTACAAAGTCATTGCCAACCATGTTAGGAATAACAGTGAGGAATGATTGTACATTAAGGGTGATGAAATAAAATTCCATATCCTTATCCAGTGTGCTAGTAAAACTATATAAATCCAGAAGGAACTGCTAAGTGTCTTTTAAAACAAACATGTCGCTATCAAATGTAGGCTGTAAATGCTTCTCTAGAAATGGAGAACGGTTCATTACACCAAGCTCTGCCAGCCACAGTGGGGCGCAGAGGAGGTTTCAAGCCATTATTTTGAATGGTTTGTTTTAAAAGAATCTAAGCAGTTCCTTCTGGATTTATATAGTTTTACTAGCACACTAAATAAGGAAATGGAATTTTATTTCGTCACCCTTGATGTTTTTGTCTGATGACTTTGTATTGAGATATTTTAGTGCACGTAGTGAATACAGTGAAGCTTTCGTCGACCTCCTGTGTTTATTTTTGGAGTCTGCTCTTGAAAATATTTTTATTTTTGATGGTGACATATCTCTACAAAAGGATGGCGTAGCTATGGGCACTTCGTGTTGTACACCAACGTTCAGACAAACTGGTAAAAAAGAAAACTAAATAAGCAAAAATGCTTCAGTGGTACTGCGATAAGGAAAAAAATAGCCGATGAATCTAATAAGTATAAAACAAATTTATTAAGCCACAGAATAAAAAATCAAGTGCTGTCATCTCCTCAGTTAGGAAATTTATCAAGCTACAGCATGCCCAAAAGGCAACACCTTTATATCATAAAATTAATTAGTGAAAGAAATGTAAACCAATCACATACATTAACTACTTGGGGTTCGAAATGCATATAGTACATTATTTAAAGGTGTATTAACCAAACAATCACATTTAAAATATAATGCTTGCATTAAACTCATACTGCTATATTGTGTTAACTTAACATTAACAATCTTATATTTATACCAGATAACTATACCTATTTAAAACATTAAAAATATTCATTATATTACATTTAATCCAAGGTTAAAATGCATAAAGCTAATGTATATAATACATGATATATATGTACAAGTGAGGGTCAGAATGCACATAAAAATAAGTATACAATATGAAATATGACATATAGAATATGAAATATGTATTATGTGAAACATAACCCTGTTCACAAAAAATGCTATAAAATTGATGTACAAAATTACACTAAAAAACACATATAAAAACATAAGTATAATGTAGTAACCGTACATTTAAAAGCTTTAAAAGAAAGCATTTCAAGAAAGATTTTTAACATCTGCCTATGCCATAAATTCAAGAATTAAGAAATGGTGTATAAATAGTATGCACTAATAAATAAAATACTTATCATCACATTGTAAGGTTCACTAAGTATAAACAGGCTATCTATCCAGGGCTTTCAGTTTCAAAAACAAGTGATTGAAATAGAATCATTCAGGCCTGGCCATTGAGTGGCATTCGTTCTCAATTGCCATAGGGTTTCATTCCTTTCCAAATATAGTGGCCATGGTCCACCTCTTGGATGAGGTTCCATTGGTTCTATCACAGTAAATTTAAAACCATGACCTGGCCATTCATTACAGTGTCTTGCCAAGGCATTGGTGCCATTTCTTAGTTTATTGTCTCTCAAATGTACGTAAATGCAATTTTTCAGTTTCCTTTCCGTTTTTCCAATATAAAAACAGGAACAATCACAACAGAAAGCACGGTAAACAACTTTTTCTGAATGGCAAAAACACTTTTTCTTTAAAACTGCTCTAATACCATTAATATTGAATTTATTGCCTTCCATTATATATTGGCAATAGTTACAAGCACCACACTTTATCATACCACCAACAGTTTGGGCCTGAGTGTTTTTTTCTCAAAAATGTTTTTCAGGGACTGGCCTTTTCTATACACTACAATTGGTCTTTCACTTATAGATTGTCTAACTTCATTACACGAAGATAGAATAATCCAATTCTTCTACAAGATTCTCAGGATATCTTTACTTGCTAAATTGTAGGTGGTGATAAAGGCAGATCTATAATTAACATCTGTTGATGCTGGTTTGTTTAATATCATAATGTTACTGTTGTTTGACATCTCATTACAAATGCTATAATTTCCAGTATCAATAATAAAATCATTAACATATTGTGTGACATCAACTTTTAAAATAGATTGGAAAAGGCCCCTTTCTCTTTTATTAATCACTTATAGCATCAAGTTATTCATCAAATCAATTAGGTATTCCCTTTTTAAAAACATATTTTTCAAAACATCACACTCATTAAGGAAAGAGTCAAAGGAATATACCAACCAGGCCACTCTCACAAATTGACCCTTAACTACTGCTCTTTTTTGTTTATAGGGGTGTGCACTGTCAAAATGCAAGAAACTGTTGGAATAAGTTTCTTTTCAATGAATTTCTGACACAAATTTTTTCAAGTCTCTGTCCTTCACCAATTTAACATCTAAATATGAAATTTCATTTGTACCAACAGTATAAGTGAACTTCAAAAATGATATTGAGTTATTGATGTAAGCTATAAATTCATTGATGAGATCTCTTGGTCCATCCCAAAAAATAAAAATATCATCAAAGAATCTTACATACATTTTACAATAACCATAAAAATGGGATTCAAAGACAAATTTCTTCTCCCACTGCAACATGACCATATTTGCATATAGGCCCCCACATGGGGATCCCATTCCTACTCCTACTATTCGAATGAAGAATTCATTGTTAAAAAATATACAATTGTTTTTTAAAACTAATTCAAATAGCTGTTCATATATATTGATCTTGGGCTGTGGTATCTTTTTTTCAAATAAATAGTCACATACCCACTCAATTCCGATATTATGAGGTATAGAAGTGTAGAGATCTTTCACATCAATGGTTACAAATAGGCCAGTCTCACTATATTCAAGGTTATTGATTCTCTGTAAGAAATCATAGGAGTCCCTACAAATATTCATTTCTTCTGCCACATAACTTTTTAGGTTAATGACTAAATATCTAGCTATGGGGTATGTGATAGAGCCACGTCCATTAACAATAGGGTGCATTGGTGGATCAGACATACTTTTATGCATTTTGGGTAATCCAAAAATACATGGAGTAATAGGGTGATAGACAGAATTCATTCAATTCATTCCTAATCTTCTTATATGTTCCATTCAGTTCATTTAAAGTAATTTTTCTATAAGTATCACCTGATAATTTTTTTTTCATCCTTTCATTATAGTCACATGTATCCATGATAACAATGCCACCACCTTTATCAGGTTTTATAATCCTTATGTCCTTATTACATCCTAGCTTGTTTAGACCATCAATTTCATCTTCACACAAATTAGGAAAATGTACCTTCTTGTCTAAATTACTAACATCAACTTCACAGATTTTGTCAAACATAGCCAAAGAAGGGTGTCATGTTCAACAGATTTAAAAAGGACATTTAAATTTAACTTCCTGACAAAATATATAAGATCCTCAAGTGTCTGTGCAGTGTCAAAGCTCTTCATAGGGACAAATGATACTCCTTTAGACAGTAGAACACAGTCATTTCCATTGATTTGAATAGAAGAGAAATTGTATACATTGAAGTCACCGTTTGAATTCTTTAAGATTGTACAAGAAAACATTGTAGAAAACTGTTCTATCAATTCCATCCTCGATACCCACGCCACCCCCCTCTGATAAAATGATTGTCCTCCCTGACCTCTGTTCAAGGTTGTTTGCCCCCTGCCGGTTCTGGTTCTGGTCATACTTCTTCCTCAGTCTCTCCGACCTCCTCAATGGATGAAAGTTCTCATGATCCAAAAAAGATTCCTGATTGCTTTCACCAATAATATTATGTTGAATATTAGTGTTCCAAACCTGTGACCGAGGGGGGGGGTGGGGGTAAGCAGTATTAGTACTGTAATGTGTTCTATCCCTTTCAATTTTCTTAATTTTTCTATTTTTAATGGAAATTATTTCCTGTTCAATGCTTGTAAAAATTCTGTTATAGTCAAAAATGTTGCTAGTATGTGTAACATCCTGCACAATCCTCATATCCAGTTCAATAGCTTCCTTAATCAAATCAGTTAATTGGAGTTCATTGTGTTTAATCACAAGCTCCATGTATTCAAACCCATGCCTGTCGAATATAGCCAATAATTCTTTATGAAAGCCAGAACCTTCCATCAATCCTGTAGGAAAGTGCCACATGCGCAAACCTTTGGGAACCAGTTTAAGCCTTAGACATTCTTTAAAATAAGCATTGTCCAATTGTGTTTTCTTAATTTTTAGTAAAATATGATCAAGTTTGTGTAAATTAGTATCATAAGAAACAGTACTTACAGGATCATTCATTGAAAAAGCCATTTCCTCTCCCAACCAGACATTCATGTTAATGGGAACCCTTGAATTATACAGAACTCCTTCACGGGCATTACCCCTAGCTGTGTTGCCACTGTTTGCAAAATGCTGGTATCCACTTGTAGAATGTAAAGCATTCGACCCTCCTGCTCCATTATTTCATGTTTCTATGTTGTTCACTATCCTTTCTCCTCCTGGTGACTCCATAGTTGGCAAAGCATGTCCTCCTACCCAGCTCCTAATATTTCCCTCTCTATGATAGATGAAAGTAGGCTGAGGATCAGGTATCCTATTAATGAACTAGTTTCCATGAATGATGCTCTAGTTTTCACGTATGGTATGTTTTATTTCCTGTAAGTCCTTCGAAAATGTGAGAATCGTACAACTTTTATGTTTCTCTTTGTCAGTACCATTCTGTCCCCTTAGTGTATTTTGTTCTCTTCATGGTGGATTGAATAGAGTTGTCATTGTTTTGTGTCATGGTTGAAATGGGACAGAGTATGTTTTTTTTTTTTTTTTTTTTTTTTATTATTAATCAAGTTCTCACTGTATCCCCTTTCAAGAAAATTACTTTGTCCAGGTTATGTAGAAACTGCATCATTTCCCCAGACACTCATGGTGTCCTCATCCTGTTTGACTTTGCCACATTTTCCTTTGTGATTTTGGGGTGCATACTATTCACATGTAACAACAGGTTGACCTGTGTGGGTTTTCTATACAGGTCATTGTTTAACACTGTATCACTTTCTTTTTTGTGTTTGGTGGGATCTCGAAATTCTACCTTTTCAAAGATATAGTGTTAGTGAAATGCAGGAAGTCTATTGTCTTTTTCATGTAGTCAAAGTATTCTTTAAGCCTTTCTCCTGAGCTGTTCCATGAGCTAAAATATCATAAACAAAGTGATAACAGCAGTTCAGATATGGGAAATACTACGAGGTGTAGATGGTATTTTCTTCCTGTTTGGTTAAGGCTATGTTTGTCAGGGTTCATTGATGTTTGCATGGCTATTCCCCTTGATTGCACCGTCTCTGGTTACAATGGAAGTAGTTGATATTAAGTATTGTGTCCAGAAGCTCACCTATTGCATGTACTTCCCTGAGGTTGGTGGAAGTCCTAATGCCCATGAATTCTTTAACTACTTCAATGCCATACTCATGTGGAAGTACTGTGTAAAGTGCTTCCACATCAGTAGTGGCAAGTACTGTGGTTGGCTTTATCCTAATCTCTTTTTTGGAAAGTCAAGAGTGTCCAAGATGTATGATGGAGCATTTCTGGGAATTTATTTTAAATTCCAAATAAATCAATAGGGACTGAGTGGCAAAGCCTCCTCCTGATACCACTGGACAATATAGGTGGTTAGCAAGGTTTCTGTGTGGCTTAGAGATGCCAAACATGAGGTATCCTTGGGTGAATGACTGTGAGAAAATTAAGTAAATCATCATCTAGTAAATTAACTGAGTTCAGAACAGCAGTTCTTGGGTTCACAAGTCAGTAGGCTTAGATGATATGCTCAATGTCTACCTTCTGGCAGAAGTCCTGATTTCTCAACATTGTCTCAGTTGTCTGGTTTTAAGAATCAGTATCTGTGATCCCCCACCTTTGTCTGTCATAATCACTTTCCTACATTTATCAGTGCTAACACCTCTTAGTACTGCTAGTTTATTCTGGTACATGTTATATAAAACTTTTCCTTGCAGGGCTTGGTAAGAATTCTGTGAATGTCCTCCTCCACATTTCTTTTCATATGCCCATATAGTTGAGTGGAGATGTGGGCAAAATGTACTTGTTTTTTTTCCATTTAGACTCAAGATTGATTCCATATTCTTGGTCCTCATTCTGTCTAACAAATCCAAATTTAATTCTTTCATGAAAAAAAAGATTTTCAAGTTCAGCTTCCTGCAAAACAGCTTAAGTTCGATAATGGTGTTAACCAAGTTATTCATGCTATGGGGTATACATTTCCACCACTTTTCCAACATATCTGTTTCAAGTTCAGTCAATGGAATCTTGGAGTGGTTTCACATTTTGATTTTCAGTGTGTTACGGGAGAGCTGGGTCAAGTTCCCTGAGGTATCCATTGAGGGGATCATGCTTTACTCCTGGGTGGTAATACTCATGTCCCTTTGCTGTCTTGTAGAGGTTTGCTTCCTTCTTTGGGGTACGGTGTTTTCATGTAGGATTTCACAATTCCTTATCTCCTGGGTGTCTGTTGTGTGAAGTGGGCCAGCAATGATCTCCTTTCATTTATCTTTTATGAATGTTGTCTGTAGGGGCTGCTCAGTAAGCCAAAAGAAAATGCTGTTCATTGTTAGGTCACTTGTGTTCTAGGAGTTAGCATTTCTGTCAAAAGCTGTAGCAGCAGTTTAGTATCACGGTAATTGGATATTCTAAAGGGGGCATGATTTCCAGGTCTTGCAGATTGGTCATAAACACGTTTGTCTTTTTTTCCCATCTTTGCCATTTCTAGGGTAGTTCTTTTCTTTTCAGTTTTTTTTTGTCATAATGTGAATTTCAAAATTGGAGACTTTATTTAATTTGATAAAGTTCTTCCAAAGTAAAACCTTCCTGATTTGAGTGCCTGAGTTTTTCTTCTAGTTCTATTAAAGCTGCTTCTGTTATGTTTTTTTGTCTCTTGTTGTTTTCAAGCAAGATTTCAGTGAGTTTAAGCCAAGCTTCTTCCAAGATGTTATTCCATTCACTTTTAAGATCAGGATTAACATCATTTTTCCTGCAGAGCCTTTGTCCCCTGGTACAAACCTGTTACCTAAGTTTGTATTCGAGACTGCAAGTTCTTAATTTTCTTTAAATGCTTTTCTAACATTTGCTTGGCTTTCCTGAACTCAAATTAATTGCCACAATTATAATCCTCAAGCAATGGAGGTGAATGGAAATAGTTTCCAGTGAATTTTGGTGCTTTTATTAGATTGAAAATAGTGTCTATAAGTACTTGGTCTGAGCTGGGTCCTGCTGGGGATTCATATGCATCTGGGTTCTTAAAGTCAGTTTATTTTATTCCTCATGTGCTGAGCTTGTTCCTAGAGAAACCCAGCTTCTGGTATGTCAAGTTTACTGAGATGATTTTGTAAATAGTTGCAGCCACCACTTCTGCCCTCATACATTCCTCCCTAGCAAACAGACAGGACCAATGTAAATTAAAGCACAGATCCTTGTGTTAAGGCACAGTAGTTTTTAAGCCTTAGTGTCATATGACTTCTCCCTCCCATAAAGAAAAACAATAGAACACATGAAAAACTGGCACTTGTGAGTAACAAAGCTGCTGGCTGAGAATCCTAAAAATAAGGAAAAAAGAACCATGCACTGTGGACAAGCTCAGACGAGACTTCAGAGTAATCAAGCAATTATAAAGAAATCAGAAGAAAAACAGAGGAGTCCTTTCACATTTAAACAAGATCTGTCAGATTTAAATCCAGTTTACATGACATGCTGTATTTATATGCTTTACACAGCGATCATTGTCACTTAACTCAAGCTGGGGTCATAAATGTATGTCACTGGCTGCTCATCCAAGCTACAATAGGGTAGGTCTCATCTTTCATACCTGTTCTACATATGTACTCCTATTGGTAGCTAATAGGTTATAGCTTATGAGCTGAATTCCTATCCTATGTGCCCTAGTATCTAATTGATAGACACTTCAAAGTCCAAAACTCAAATGTCTGTCATTATTTAGTAGGTTCAATCCTCAGTGACTTGACAGAGGACCACAAATGTTATAAGGAACAGACCAAAAATATGAGGCAAAAGCCTGGACATTCTGCAAAAATCTGGGCAGTTGAGAATATGGCTTTCATTCAATATTATTGTGTGAACTTCTTCAGATACAAACTCCGTCATGAACAGTTCCATAAATACACAGTTGATACTGCCATCTAGTGCTGTACATCACAACCACACCATTTTCAACAATTTAATCATTCTAAAAATGCATTTGACTAAAAATAGTTCGTAACAATACAATAACATAGATACCAATTGGTAACACAACCCTAATAAATATGTAATCTCTCTCAACAAGCTGTTGTTCAACAATAGTGCATCCTAATTCATAAACAACTGCATTTAGCAGTGAAACAACACTAAATGTGCATCCTTTTTATAGGTGGCAAACCATTAATAGATACTTGATCATTAATACTAGGAAAGGTTGTGGAATCAAGCAGAACCTGCCAGTGCAACTCCCCTTTTTCAACATAAGCCGACTAATTTCCACCCCTATCAAAAGGTGAATCTTTTTCAAACTCAAAGAAAACATTTTTTAAATTGTTTTCTTTTTCAGAATGCTTAGAGTATTGTTTAGTGTCTCTTCCTGTTCACATATTCCTACTGGTATATTTGTGTTTTTAATGCCTTTTCTGTTGTTCCATCATAAAAAAAATATACACAAGTTGAACTGTGCACGGAAAGCCACTCCCTTGGTATTACAATTATGCTTTCCTTTAGGATAAACGGGCTTATGAAAATTACCAATAGAAAAATTCACATCTTTGCATATGAATCTACACTGGGCACAGGCCCCACATTTAAACATTCCTTTTCAAGATACGTGATCCCTCTTGTTATCAATCCCTTTTAAAATATTATTTTTAAATTGGTACGTGATGTAAATACCATAATTGGACCTTCTCCTAAAGTGGTCACCATGCACTGCGTTGTAAAGTAGTTATGCCAATTCTTCTGTAATATTGCTTTAGCTTCTTTTGTGGTATTACTAAAATCATGTACTAAAGCTCTTGGAAAACTATTTCATTTCTCAGCATTCGAAAGACCATTCTCTTGAATGTAAACTGAGGTGGTTATAGTGGTACCAAGACCGTACTTCAATACTGGTCTGTAATATTAAACTCTGTATTTTGCTACCTCATCCTTTAAACTTTTGACAAGGTCCATAGGATATTGCCTATCCAAACACATCTTGCTAAAATTCCTAGTTTCATTGTAAAACTTAGTTTTGTCAATAGTGAGGCATGATGCTCTAATGAATTGGCTTTTAACTACATTTTTCTTTTGTTAAGGGAGATGATGACTTTGTAGGGTTCCTCTCATGTCGAACATTTAGATTGTCGAACGCCTAAGCGTTGACACCTAAATGTCGAACGCTGAAAACCACAAGGGCCAATTATGCCAATTTTTTCCCAGGGAAAACATTTGCTTGGCCATCATCGAGGATTTGCCATTTTCCCTGATGTAGAGTGATCCTGAAGTTGGTATTTTTAGTTGGGGGGGTGTAGGGTTTTAAAGTTTTTTTTTTTTTGGCCAAGCAAATTTTTTTCACGGGGACAAATTTTGCTTAATTGGCCATTCACAGTTTTCAGTGTTCAACATTTAGGTGTCATTGTTCAGGTGTTTAACCATCTAAATGTTCGACGTAATATAGACCTGACTTTGTAGTGTAGTAAACTTTCTTTCCTGTATACTGATAATGTAAAACAATGCTTAATTTAAATCTTTGCTAAAACCTCTCATCTAAAAATGTATTTCATTCAGGCTATATTGCCCTTTAAAAAAACAAAAAAGAAGTTGTGCCAGTTATATAATCCAAAAATTCATCAACCTGACTGACATCACCTGAACATAAAATAAAAATATTCTCCAAAAATCTCAAGTACTTTTTATATACGTTACAAAAGGGGAGGATAAAGCAAACAACTTCTCCTACCATCAGAATAAATATTGGCAAACCCATGAGCCACTGATGGCCCCTACTGCCACCCCAGAGACTTGTTCAAAATACTCTGAGTCAAAGAAAGAAAAAAAATTGTCTGCCAAAACTCATACCATTTCTTCCCACTACAAATTTAGTACTGTGGGCTAAACTGTAGCCATAAATTAGAGCTTTGTTAATCTGCTGCAGCCCATCTTACTGAGGAATAACTAAAAACAGGTCTTTGATACTGATAATGAGAAATAATAAATCCTTGTCAAAGTCAGTTTGATGTAGCTCATTTAAAAAATGCCACCTGTCCTTAAGGTTATGAGGCTTATCTACTGAGAAAAAAAAAAAAAAGATTTCAAAGTATAACTACAAAATTAGCCAAAGATTAAGTCTTAGAGCTACAACTATCGGATGAAGTGGGGAGATTTGCCACTGCCTTGTCAACCTTAGGTATCCTAAAGATGTTCTGTATCACTGGATTTTCAACGTTCGTCGTTAGAAATATAAACCGAACCATCAAAACCCAAGTTATTAATGGTATACTTCCACTAAAGGTCAATACTATAGTAAGCTATATTGATCTCCTCTCTTTAACACCAACAACAAATCTCCATTGTTAAGATATTGTAACATTTTCTGAGAGTACATCAACACCACACCACCACCTTTGTCAGGTTGCATTATTCTAATTCACCTGTTGCTGCTCAAGTCATTCATCAATTTTATTTCATCCACAGTTAAATTACAAAGTGTATAACCAGTCTTCAAATTCTCAGTTCTCTTTTAAATGCCACTTCAAATGCTACCAGCCAAGGGGATAATTGGGGATGGATAGACTAGGTGTTATAATATACCAGTTGTGGTATTCAAATAGCACTTATCCTTAAAAAAATGGTGCCAAATTAAATTTATGTATAAATAACTTCAAGACAAGTAGGTTCGGTTTAGCAGGAAATTTATTGGCTGGAGCAAATGTGAAGTCCTTACGGAATGAAATTACTGAATAATTCACCATATACTACAATAATAGCCAGATAAATATAATTTTAGATTTTGTAATCTTTGAAATAAAATACAGTACCTTGATCAATAAATGGTGAAAGAAAATCTACTTCCACTGCTGTCCCCAATTTGTCAACTGTCTCTTACCAGAGTGATGATTGGGCTATGAACCAAGGTCTCATTGAACCAATGTCCCAGCACATGTTGCTGTTGGGCCCTGTTGTTGTCCAGCAGTCCGGTGGATCATTGCAGTAAAGTGGTTTCCTCTATATAAAAAAAAAAAAAAAAAAAAAAATGTTGTCCATAGTAACCACATTAGTTGATACATCTGTGTCCTGTTTGTTGACCCCAGAAGATTTGTGCTTAAAATTGTTAACAGAGGGATTGGGCATACCTTGTTTGCTTTGTACTAATCCCAATCATGCATTAATTTCTTCTCCTCCTTTTAATCAATACACATTCTGTATCAACTTTAACAAATATCTGGTTGAATTAATCTTTCAAGAAACAATGTCACCAATTATTTCATCCTGTAGCCCTTTGATGTACTTCTCCAATTGTTTCATCGTGTTCATTGTCATTGGGCAAAATATCCATAAACTCGAAAATGACATGTTCAAAGAATCTTATCAACTACTTCTACAACAATGAACCTTCCTGTTAACCATTGGGGTATTTAACAAAGTGCAACCTTTTTGGTACTTGCTTGGGAGAAATACATTTCTTGAAATATAAATTATCCATTTGCAAATTTCTATATGTCAATAAAAGTTTTTAACATCTACTGATGTCAACGTGTCCCTAAATGGGACATCTCTAGCCAACTGGAATGGTTGCTTAAATGGTTTACAATCAAAATTCAGAAAGTCAGTTCAACGTCAGGCTCTTGTTCGAACACGGTAGGAGTGACACTCGGAATGTTGACTGACAAGTTACCATCATTTCAGAAGATCGTCAACAAGGCAGGGACATGAAGCATGTCTGGAAATGGCAACTGTCAACATTAACATCAAAAACGGATTGTTGATGTTATTAGTTGATCATTTGAATTCATTAATATTCATGAGGTTGTTGAAATGTATCTGATATCACTGTTCCCAGTTGTGAATCTCGCGGTTTTGATAGTAATCCTGTTTAAACCAATTGCTTAATATAAGAGAATGTGCCAAACCTCTGATTGTATTCACCATCCTTGCAGCATTTACCTTTTTACTAGCCCCATGGGCAACAAAAATGTCCACAGTATCATTCTTCTCACCAATATCAGCAAATGCTGTGATAACACCACAATTGCACACAAACAGGGAGCGTTAATAAGTTGACTTAACTGTTCATTTCATTTATATCCAGAACTGCAAAGAACCTCTGAGTTTGTACTAGCAATAGTCATTGTTACACATGCCCATCTTGCAATAATCTATCAGAATTCAAGACCAAAATGTCAGAGGGAGAACCACAAGCCATGGATGTCACAGCTAACAAAATAAATGTTGACTTGTTTCACTTTTACAACTCCTGCGACATGATAAACCATAATTCCTGGCAATGGATAAATCAGTAAAAAAAAAAAAAATGTTGAAAAACCTAGCCAAAAAAAAAAAAACACACTTGTAGATGCCTGGAACTTGCAGAAAATGTAATAAATCATAAGGACTTCCGTTCACTATTATTGTATAAACTTCTTCAGATACATACTCCCTCATGCACACTTCCTTAAATGCACAATTAGATACAGTCATCTAGTGTTATACATTACAACCACACCATTTTCAACAAGATTAAACATCCTAATAAATTCATTAAATTAAAAATAGTTTGCAGCAATAATATAACCTAGCTACCAATTGGTAAAACAACCCTAATAAATATTTAATATCCCTCAACAAGATGTTTTACAATAATAGTACTTCCTAATTCATAAACAACAACATTTATTACTAAAACAGCACTACATTGGTATCCTTTGCATAAGTAGCAACTGTTAATAGGTATTTGATCATTAATATCAGGGAGGTTGGTGGAGTCAAACAGAACCTGCCAGTGCAACTCTCTTTTAGCAACGAAAGCTGACCAGTTTCCACGCCTGTCAACTCCAACACAAAGAAAATATATATATTTTTAAATTGTGCCATTTCTCAGAATGTTTAAATAGTGCTTTAGGAAAACTATGTAATTTCTCAACATTAGCCTGACCATTCGCTTGAATGTATACTTCGTCATTGAACAAATATGACAAGCACATTTACATAAAGTGGAGAGAATATGACTGCAGGTGATCTGCCCTTCTGCCTTTTAGGCACATACAGGTTGCAGGGGCAGTGTCTTGCCAAACAAGGTATGTCTTTCAAAGTATTTCATGGCACTGCTTTCCATATGTCTCACTATATATGTCATAAAGGGAGAGAATAACCATGTATTTGTGGTCCCATATAGGTGTCATATTTTTCAGCCATATTCAGGTTTCACTGGCGGAAGGACAAGCACTGCAGAAAAAAAGATGATTTATATCAGGAAGGCTGCTATGGCAGATGATGTTGACTTGTTGGAAGTACAGTTCTATTGACTTGATAGCACTATCTAAGACAATCCAGGAGAAGTCACACCTCCATCCTCAGGTAAATAGACCCCTGTGGACATCACTGCTGAGCACATGGTCACACGGTGGCCTGACATACCACCAGTCAATGAATATCTTGCACAGGATTCTTCAGTATCTCCACTAGATGCATCAGCTGGCATGTGTATCATCTCTGACAGAGGCATAACCACTCGTGTGACATATGCAGGGGACTCTGACAACACCATGACTCCAATACTGTCCCTCAGATATGGGTATGACTTCAAATTAACACACACACACTTGCACAGTGTAATAGTTCTGCCTATATCCCTGACTCCGGGGCATATAAGGCATTGCCTGCAACAACCACCACAAGCCACAAGATTATATGAGGTAAAACCCCAGCTGGCATGCATGCTAACCATATGTGTATTTCTTTTCTCTGTTAAGAGTGCATGCACCTACCAATCAGGTGACCCTCTATGAAGTCTCTTCAGAGTAATTGTACATATAGGTCAGATATATGCCAAATGTTTGAATGATGTGAATTTTCTGGGTGACGCATGCATACATTATAGGTAGTGCCCTGGGCATTGCACATCTCCTGGTAGTTCACGGAGTAGTAGCTCTTTGTATTCATGTACCTCTATCTGTTTGATCTATGTGCCATCTTAATTACAAGATGTATGCAATCCATAGCAGTCAGATCCACAAGGATGTCTGTCAGCTTGTAGAATGCATGCAAGATATTGTTTCTGTCCTATGGTATCCTTGGGGACCAGACAAGTTCTATCACATGTTGTAGCATGATGTCAAAGAACTAGTTAAAGCTTGTAGAATGCATGCAAGATCTTGTTTCTGTCCTATGGTATCCTTGGGGACCAGACAAGTTCTATCACATGTTGGCAAACAGCAGCAGTAGGAAAGTCCAGTACAGCTGATCTGGGAAAAACAAGGGAGTTGATGTTAACAAACATCATCTGCAGTGAGAAAGTCAGTACACCCGACCTTGGAGAAACAAGGAATTCCTGTTAACAAACATTGGCACCAGTGTGCAAGGCAGTACAGTTGAGCTGGGAGATAGAGGGAATTCCTGTTAGCAAACAGCAGCAGTGTGTAAGGCAGTACAGAGCAGTTGGGAGGAGCAATGAATTCCTATTATCAAACATCAGCTACAGTATGCAAGACAGTGCAGGTGGGTTGGGAGAAACAAGGAGTTCTTGTTAACAAACATCAGCAGTGTCTAAGTCAATACAATGGAGCTGGGAGAAACAGGGAGTTCCTGTTAACAAACAGCAGTAGTGTGCAAGGCAGCACAGCTGAGCTATAAGAAACACACAGCTACACAAACACACACTGACATGCACATGCACGCATGCATACACACACATCCATGGATGCACATGCACACACCCAGTTGCTGGTTGGCAAGGGAATAACATTTGGAACACTAAACATGTCTGTAAGTAATGTTAACTTTGTGTGTGTGTTTATTTCTTTCATTTCTGATGTAATATTGTTATCACAGTACATGCAAAACAAAACCAGGGCACTTAATCATTTGGATGGATTTGTCACTTTAACTATTTTTGACTTATAACAGTAATTTTACCACATGTTCTTCATTAATCCTCCTTAAGCTAACATTTCAGATTTTTATTCATCTTTTTGATAGAGTCTTTAATGTGGGTAGATTTAGATTTTTTTTCAGGGCATAAATGGTGTTTTTTTCTTTCTACCAAGGCGAGATATTTTTCTCTTCCTTAGTTTATTTGGTTCTGACTGGCACCAGTTGTTTCATACTATTTGTTAGATTAGAGAAGATAGCTAAGGCTGCATAGGGAAAGACAATTTTGCAGTTTAATTTTGAGAGCTCATCATATCGATCTAACAGGTTTACCTTTTTAAAGCCCGTGCATTTAAAGGTGGTTGCTGTGGTGAGTTAGGATGTTCTTAAGAAGACAATTACTTTTTTTGACTAGATTTGAGCAGCTATAAGGATATTGTAGAAGTACAAGTAGGTACAAAGATAGTGTGGCTGAAGTCAAGAGGAGTTTGACCCATAGTGGGCAGGTTAAGTATTGTACAAGGGAGTCCTTGGACATACCCACACTTTGGGATATTTGCACTCCAGTTAATCTATACCTAGTTGATATTAACCATAAAAAGTTATTTTTATTCATGACTAATTCAGTAAGTTCATTTAGAAAAATGTTATAGTCCTCCAGAAGCACATACTGTGAGCTATAACAGGCTATGAACTGATAATTTCTCTGGTATAGGCTAATTTTATGTTCTATGAATTTTGTCTGTGGACCACAGACACTCCATCTAGAAATAATTGGGTCTTTGATAACTACTACTAATCCTTTGAAGTTTTCAGCTGATTTGAACACATGATAGACATTGAAACCTGATAAGGAAGGAGTGCTGTATTTACACTGAATACAAATCTCTATTACAACTCCGATATGAACGTGTTCAAGATGTAGAAGACTCTTGAACTCCTGCAATTTATCTTTAAGGCTTATGTCATTGAGCAGGCCAACCGTGATGTGCTTCATATGACTTCATATACATGTGGGGCAGCATGTACTTTGGCCGGTATGCAGAACACTCAAACTGAAAGGTACAAGCCATCATTAATGAAGCAAGTTGGCTTTAAGTTTTCTCATCTCAAGCTAACTTATGCTGGATCCGACTAGAATTGTACTAACTACTTACCGATCATTAAAAATAATTATCATCTCTTAATATCATGACATTATTTTGGGTGACAGTAGGATTTCACTCGGGCCAGAATCTTATCTGCATTTGACATATCCATATCAAGTCCCAATATGCCTCTCTGCTTTTCCTTGTGGTACACTAGCACCTGTATGAACCATTGACATTTCACAGTCATATTTGCACTGCTGGAAGGACTATAGGGTCTTCAAGATGTCACGGATACTAGCACTGGAAAAGCAGTCACCAGTCTTCTTTTGTCCCAACAGGTGTTTGTAGTGGAAGTGTGCCTGATGATGAAGACGGTCACTGGGAAATTTCTGCTTGGACACTCGAATGTGGCAGTGGATGGTTAGTGGTTTGCAGCATAGTAACTCACTGAATTACGTTAGAGTTGTATTAGTGGATTTCTGTTAAGGCTATTTCATTCTGATTATTCGTGACTTGAGGACCAAAATGTGTGTAGCATGTGGCATCTGAGTCAACCTCTAACCATACTAATAATGTCATATGAGCCTGATCTTTAATGTGATGATCTGTTGTTATGGATGAGTTTATGTATTGCTTAAAGCCATGCGTGTAACAGAGGTTTGCTTTCAGGTTATGAACATGATTGTATCCCAATCATGTTGCTTTTGTCCAGTGCTTGTTTGTTGAAGAGTAATAGGTAATTCTCAAAACGTCTCTGAATGCTAACTAAAATGATGATGTCAACAGAAGAAATGGAGGTATGCTGGGGTTTCATGCTTGCCTATTGCTTGAATTACCAAGGACAAGAATGATATATTGACCCAATTTAGTCAATAAAATGGAAATGTGTTGTTTGGTCAATAAGATGGAAACGTATGGTATAGATAAACAATGCTAAGGAGGAGATGTACTAGGTGAGGTGAAGACATGCTAACACTCATACAGCATTTTTTGAGCCTACAGAAAATAAACTATATAATATACTCAAATCTAAGAGTATTACACAGCTAAAATTTGGCAATGTACACAAATTCAGCATTATAATGGTTCATGGACTTTATAGGTAATATAAAATAAATGTATTAAGATCTGAGAGGAGTACACAATTATTGCTGCAGGCATAAGTTAGCAATGCATGAATTCTGTAAGATTAAAATAATAGGATAATGATGATAGTAATAATGCAATAATCATAAAAATAACAATAAAAAAAAGAATAGAATAGAATGAGAGCTGACCAGGTAGAAAAATTACAGACAGTGTTCTATAGAATTGGATGTTCTTATGATGTCCATGTTATGACTGAAGTTTGGCTCACTTGCAAAACACTACAGAATTCAAGGCTCCATTATCACCAATGGAATGCAGAGAGGCTTGCTATGTTGCCTCAAACACACCATTCTGAGATTTAAAACAGTAAGCTGCTACACGGTGCTTCAAAGATGCCACAACAACATGTTTCAAAGAGTTAATATGTTTGGATGCCATGCAATGACTTATTCTTTGCTTTATCAGCCTGTGTCACCACATGCTTGGATATAACTAGGTGTAATAACTTTCAGCAGTGGTGTAGTGGTTAGTGTTGTTGACTCACAGCAAGAAGCTCTCCAGTTTGATTCTCGGCTGGAGTACCTTCTATGCATAGTCTGCATGTCCTCCTTGCATTCGCGTGAGTTGACTCCGGGTGCTCCGGTTTCCTCCCACATTCCAAAGACATGCAGTAGGTGGATTGGACACACTAAATTGGTCATAGGTGTGAGTGTGTATGGTGCACCCTCCAAAGATGGTTGGGTCTTGGGTTAGCAATCTGAGACCATAAAACCCTTAACTGCTACAGAAACAAACCCCAAAATGTACTTGTTGCCCAGTTGTACCACACAGTGTGTTAACAGGAAAGAGAGAGAGAATGACTGTCAATAACTAAGCTAATTACAGTTGAAATGCAGACATTGCCAGATGCTGATGATTGTACTGATCTGGTCTTGTGGCAGCAAAGGGCTCATATATATATAAAAAAAATCAACAACTGAACTGTGGGTTAAAAAAAATACATATGTATAAACAAACAAAAACAGCAGAGTGCCAAGCAGTACAGTTGATTTGGGAGAAATAAGATATGCACAGGGCAGTAGGGTTGTAGAAGTGGAAGAAGCAAGGAGTTCCACATAAAAATTATCAAGTTAGCAGCAATGTCCCGGGCAGTCCAGTGAAACTGGAAAAAAATGGGTGGTCCCTATTAATGAACATCAGCAGTTGTGTGTGTAAGACAATTGGACTGATCTGTGAACAACAAGGAATTGATATAAACTGGCAACAACTGGAGTTCATCAATCTGTGTACATTAGAGCCAAGATGCACTATTGATCGTATTTAGCAACTAGGCATACTAGGAAAGGGAGCAAGCTGAAAGTATGGATGCTAGATATCAGTTAATGCTTTTAAACAAACTAATTGATTTTACAGTTTAATGTCACCCACTGATAAGTGGTGCAGCAAAATCAAATCAGTTTGTAACTAGTCAACCCAGTGTCTGAGCAGAGTGAGGAAATGTAGGTTAGATGAGCCCAGCAAAACAGGACAGCAGTTCCTGCCATGCTTTGCAGTTTAAAAGCTATGCTAAGAACTACAGCTAATCAGGAAGGAAAAGTATCCCTGAGGAACACAACTCTGCCACACCGCACATTATCAACAAATTAGTATTAAATCCACTTTAAAGCAGATAGATGAAACTGGATTAAATATAACACACTTACTTGATGTCTTTGGAACTGACAGCAAGACCAAATTTGGATAGAACTCATTCTAGTAACAGTGTATAGCAAAGGAATATAGTGCAAAACCATCCAGCTAAATAGGCTATCAAGTCTTACTGTGAAGTACAGTTAAAAAAATATACTTGTAAACTTGGTAGCTTTTTGTCAGTCAGATGGCATCATAATACATGTGGGAGAGAAGCATGCTCTCATTGTGCCTAATAAATATATCTGGTAAGTACGTGTGTTATACAAGTTGTTTTATGAGCCATCAGGAACCATATCCTCGTCATTAACTGTTATACTTTATTTCAATCTTGCAATCCAAAGTGCTACACAATGGAATAGCTGCTTCCAGAAAATTAAACAACATGGCTGCTCTAACGCCAGAGCTGACTGCTGTCTTTCTGAAACTCATAGTGTCAATTTCTAGGGACAGTTGAAAAAAATAAATAAAAAAATGCCATATCAGATAGTGGCTAAATAACACAACTGTGATAAACTTGGGTACTTTGCAACAGAGCTGTCCATTGTGATATCAGATAATTTCTCTTACAGGTCCTATATAATCGTGTACAAAATCTATGAAATGCCCTTTCCTTACAATTGGCAGAGAGCTATCTAACTGGTTTTAAATCTCCAAAAACAAGTGGTCAAAGTTGCATGTATCTTCTGTTGAAGACTACATTTTAAGACACTGTAGGATCACTACTTGTGTGAGATCTGTGCATTATAATGAGGATCTCTACCTTCCACCACCACAGCTTTGCAATTGTAGAATTAATATTTATGTTATGAAGTTTGGAAACTTTCCAGTCACATTGAAGTTGCGGAGGGATTGAACCCCTGAAATTCACTTAGTTTGACTTTGAAGGTATCTTATAGAAGCAGTGTGTCCTCTATTATATGTGATCTAGTAATATTTTGCCATGTGCTTGTGCAGTGTTTGTTCACAGATAAAGTTCTTGATACAGAAGTTTTAATAGATACTGAATTGCTCATTGTCTATAAGCCCCATTCCAAATAAATACAGGAGATGTTGTCACAGTTGTTTTACTGGTAACTAAAACATGCCTTCAAATTTTTCTGTCATTGACAGCAAGTATCAGTACTATGACACCAAAAACTGAACCTTAGAACTTAACACAACTACAACCACTGGTCTAATTTTTCTGGTGACATGATATAAAACCCGCCCGAAGGCCTATAATTGGGTTTGCTTTAAACCCATCACCTATAAATTCAGCCTCTGCAGTGCCATTGCAAAATGAGTCCTTTGGTTATCATATTCCAAGCTGGAGAAAAATAGGGAAGTACAAACAAAGGAGGGCTGAGTCCATACAGAGCCACCCTAGAAAGATGCTGGGAGAGATAGATGGGTAGCAATACTGTCTGTAAGAATGGCCATTGCTGTGGGGAGGAAATTGTTTAAAGTAAAGGAGCACAAGCTCAATTTTCCCTGGGAATGGCACAAGACAAACTGTATTGTCACCAAGCTGATACTGTTTCTAAACAAAATTCCAAATAAACACAAGACATGTTGTTGCAGGTGTGACCAATTGTTTTTTCAATAATCAAAATGCATATTGAAAATTGTCTGTCATTGACTGTTAAGTATGAAAAATAAAAGACTAAAACTGAACCTTAGAACTTAAATAACAAGTAAAACCATAGGCCTAATTTTTTCAGGTGATATGAAATAAAGCACTTCTGAAGGGCTATAAATGGATGTGCTTAAAACCCATCACCCATAAATCTTGCCTCTACATCTGAAGTGTCATTGCAAAATAAATCCTTTGATTATCACATTCCAAGCAGAAGAAAAAGGTGGGAAGTATAAAAGGGGGGCGGGGTGGGGATTAGGCCATACAGAACCAGCCAAGAGGCTAACGGCCTGTTTCTCCCTTCTTATACACACACTTTTTAACCCCCTCCCCCTGTTTTTTAAATGTAGTTTTGTTTAACAAAACTTGGCACTAAGAATTATAAAAAAACTGTTTACAAATAAAAAAAAAATGAATAAATTCAAACTTAGACTACCACTTACTTGGTACTTGAATGCAGAACTATATTAAAATAGTTACATAAAATATAGATAAATGAAATTAATCCAATCCAAAATCAGATAAATGAAACCAAACTGAATCTTTTTTGCATAATTCCCCATGTTTAATGGCAGATATGTCTTCTGAAAAAGTTACTCAAGACACTCTGTGATTAACACAGCTTCTGGCTTTTTTAATGGCCAGGGGACTATGAGAGCCTCTTCATGTTAATCCAAGAATAACAACAGACCAAATTACAAGCATGTGTGAGTGAGCATGTTAAGTAGTTGCTAAGTCATGGAGAATGTAATATATTAATCACCCCTTAAGAATAAAACCATGGTCATTTCTCCAGTATGAAAAATAAGTGTGATAAAAAATTGATTTAATGAAAGTCGTAGGAAAGTTAATGGAGTAATTGACTCCATTATAATCCAGAGATTTCTTTCTAGATTATCTCATATTTGGTACAATCTTCACACAGCTTTTCACCATTTGTTCAGATTCCAGCTCTGAGAATGACTTGAGAGACAAGAGTCCCCAAGGATGAAAATAGTCTCTTTTTCTAAAGGGAAATATGACTGGATGAAATTTAATTCTTGCTGGACTAATGCATATACTTTAAATAAAAATATGAGACTCACCTAGCTAACCTCGTAAGAACATCTGTAGACTGTCATAGCACTGCTAGGTCAGAGGCCTATCCAGTCCTAAATGAGTGGGAAGAATAAGAATTAGGACAGATACACTGATGAATTAGAGCACCTTTTATTTTTTTAAGGCGGTCGTCATTGGTGATCTTGCCACCATCCTTACAAAAAAAATCGTTTATGTTTGAGATTAATTCCATTAATATTAAAACCCAGGATAGAGGGCATGTGAATGGATTATTACTGTTTTGAAGTGAAACTTAATGAACTAGACCTAACTGGTCTATTTTAGATCTGGAAATCTAGATTAGTACTGTATCCTGGGTAAAAGCTACTTCAGTCACCTTGAGAATATTTGTCACATTTCAGGTCATGAATTGATAAAGTATAACCATGCGAATAATATGGCCCTGACTCAGAAGTTAAAATAATATTTGGATGTGGCATGCAGACCTTGGAAACTTAATTACAGTAATGTTAAGCCTATAGGATATCTTTTGTCAGAAATGGAGCCCATTTCTAAACTCCACCATTTGAGAACACAACCACTACTTTGCGTGCTTGGTGATGTTATGAATATTAAATAGTTTTGCAAATAAGCTGATAAATTCAGACTGACACTGCAAAAGACCCATAAGACTGCAATGTTATAGTTAATGTAGTATAATATGGAATGACTTTATATGGTCCTCCATTTCAAAACAATGAAGGAAGGAGACTAAAATGCCTCATTGATGAGGTATAAGCTTTCCTGGTACGGTGGCCCACAAATTCCATAACCAGAAGGCTGTTATCCTTCTCCAATTATCCAGACTTCTTTTTCAGTCTTTGTAATTTTGTACTCATTAATCTAAAGCAGAACTGCCTCTTTTCTTTGATAAGCCATTGACAATAGTTGAATGACATTGAAAGAGCCATGTATGCCAGTGGAAACTGGGGAATTAATTTAGTGTGGAGCACTGTTTTTTGAGTTTAAAAGGTCCAAGTGGTATTTTGCAATCGGTAATACATAGCTCAAGGTTTCTTTAAAAAAGTGGCCAGATTCCAAACAGTTGCTCTTAGTGAAAGTCTGGTTTGCTTAGAATGATGTTTTGCAAACATGTGTTACAATATAAATATTCATTAGTATGTTAATACTAACTTAATGACAGTAACCCGGCTAAATCTCTGTCCAGTAAAATTCTGGAAATTTCTGTCAAATGCTTCAACATATATGTAACTGGTGGAATGTTGTTGTATATTTGCCTTTCTAGAGCTTTCATCCTAGTGTAAGTAGACAGACAGCAGTGGAATTTTTCCTTGCTATCAAAAACAAACAAATCAATTTGTCCTTGTTATTCACATTAATTTTACAAAATCAATATCACTCTTATGCCTGCAGTTCAAAGTAAAAGTGGTAATATATAGAGCTCCCTAGTAAAATTAAACTGTTTCACGTTAAGCTGAAATACATTTTAACAAATGGACTCCAAACGTGCTCTACAAAGGTTGAAAGAGCATGTACTTAAATGTTTCACCCTCATTAGTGATTATAAATGTACCATAGCTTCATTGTGACATAGTGAAGAACTACCCTCTCTCTGCTGTTAAACACACAAATATTCATAGTCACCCAGGGAAAGCATATTAAAATTCAAATTTAAATCATAAAGACAGAAAGGAAAAATAGAGTTTCAGAGCAATTCCACTGAGAAAAGAGGTGCCACAAACGCCACTGACGGCAAAGTTAAATGTCAAAGAACTACATTAGTGCACTTATCCTATAGGTTTTGAGTCTGGTCTAATCTTCTACAACAGAGTAAAATATTAATTTAGAAAGTGCGAAAACAAAAAAAGTTCATCAAGTAATATAAATCTTGTACATTCCTAATTCCTCATAACAGTGCTAATGCTTGCTTGACACAGAGCCGGGAGAATGCTACTTCAAGCTGCATCTCAGGAGAGCTGTTCTTAATTTGGAAAGGCAGCCTTGCTCATAAGAATGTTCACAATGTTAGGTACAATATTGCCATTTAAATTCTCATTATTGGGTTATTTCTGCATGCACTGTTCATTACAATATCATCTGTATGCATTAATATGCAAACTTAGGCCCTAGTAGCTAGCAGTTCTCTCTGAAAATCACATGAGTGTCAAGGAACGAAGCATTTCTCTGAAATATTATACTCTGAGATCATACGTACAACATTAAGAGCACACCATATTTCCTGTTGTAATGGACATTAACATGCTTTACCTGTTGTGATTATGAATTAGATCTTTAGAGTATGCTATCATTCTTATCCTCACTGTAATGAATGCACATTACTGTTAAAATAAACAGTAAATATCTTAATTTCAGTATGCAGTCTCAGTCTCTCTCTCTACACATATATATGTATATATTTATATATCTGTCTATAGATATATAGATAGCTAGCTATATAGATAAATAGATATAGATATATCTATACATCCCTCCCTCTCTCTCTCTCTCTCTCTATATATATATATATATATATATATATATATATATATATACACACACACACACACACACACACACATATACAATACCACACATATACTTATCTGTTTGTTTGTTTGTTTATTGGCATTTAATTACAGGGAAAGTCTGAGCAGTGCCCTTTTTCCAAGGAGATCCTGGGACAAAATTTCTGTTTCATGTTTTATAGACATCCTAAACACCATTTGCATTGTTTCAACATTGGCCATCAATTTCATTGATAATCAACAGTTAGATTATTTAGGCATTCTTGAGATCAGTTATATCATTTACAAACAGCTTCAATGTAAAAATAGCAGTTACATGGGTTGTATATGAATACATTTTTAATAAGGGGATGTATATGAATTCATGTTTTAATAAGGGAATGTATCTATATCAATACATGTTTTAATAGGGGAATGTATGTATATCAATACATGTTTTAATAAGGGAATGCATGTATATCAATACATGTTTTAATAAGGGAATGTATGTATATCAATACATGTTTTAATAAGGGAATGTATGCAGTGCAAAATAATTATTCCTAGATTTTCAGTTTTTGCTTAAGAATATTTATGATAAAGAATTGTTCAAAATCTTGGACAGCGATAAGGTAGAGGTAGAGCAGCTCAAAAAATGAAGTAGACAAGGATGTCAAGAAAGATAAAGGAGATGAGATGACAGAGGAGGGTATAGTTGTAAGATTAGCGCAGTCATTTTTGTGCAGCAGAGACGTGACTTATGATTTATCTATCAGCTGTTGCTTCATTTAAAGTCTGTCATGTTGCAGACTGTACTTAACTGGCGTGGGATGGTATCTCAGCTGTTATCAATGTGGTATGAATACAGGGTGCATCCCTCATTGCAGTTAGGTTTACTTATGGAGAATAATGATTTATGAATGGAACTTACAGGTCTCTTAGTACTGTAAGGTTGAGTGAGTGAAGAGATGGGAAATTTCAGGGTCATGCAGTAGTTTGAAGGTTATAGTTAATTATGAGTACAATAGAGAATTATTTAGTTTGAGCCAGTTTAGTGAGCAAGTGATGTGATCTGTACTGTTGGTTGCAAATTTGTCTACTTTATTGTAACATTGTTCTAGTTTGGCTGATAGAGAGGAGTTGAGATTAGTTAGGATCGGAGTGGCATGTAATATTGTGGGAAGTATTATAGAGGTAGCTAAGGTTTGTCAGTAAGGTAACATTTTACTCTCTTAAGGGAGCCTACCATTTGGTGTCTCTTCTTTATGGCCTGCTGAATGTGGAGATCAAATTTCATCTGGTCATCTATAATCGCTTTTAATGATTTAGTGTGGAATACCAGTTCTACATCTGTTTTGTTAAATGTCAGTATATTAAAGTTATTTTCTAGGGGAAGAGGCGAACAATTTGGTTCTAAATAGTAGTATAGTTTTTTTTTGGATTTAGTAGAGGTTGTGAATTTCTGAGTGAGTGTTTGGAACATGGGTAGTGTCCTACCAGTACATATTAGAGTAGAGTTATTGGCATATTGTACTATCGCGGCCTCTTTCACTGTTGTGTTTAGGTTGTTGATAAGTAAGTTAAACAGTAGTGGTCCTAGGATGGAGCCTTGTGGGACTCCAATGAATATGAAGGAAAGAATAGAAATCCTCTTACCATTTGATTGCTTGGGGGCTATTAGTGAGGTAACTAAGAAACCAGTTAAGTGAGGAGGGTAATAGCCCATAGGAAGATGGTTTAGTTAGGAGAATTTGATGACTGACTGTGCCAAATGCCTTAGATCACGAAACAGGGTTAAGGTTAGAAGACCTGAATTTCTGTCATGAGTTGTTGTATATCTGAACCGTAGAAGGACAATGGTTGTACTGTGATAGGGTCTGAAAACATGCTATGAGGGAGAGAGAAGGTTATGAGTAGTAATATATGTAATAAGTTGAAAGTGCATAAATCTTTTCAAGGTTTTAGACAAGGGTGAGAAAATGGCACTTAGTCTACAGTTTGTGAGCTCAGTTGATTAGCCACCTTTATGGAGGGGTATTATATAGGGTATTTTCTATAAGGTGGGGACATAATTCTTCTTGCATAAAGCAGTTTATTAGAATCAAAACAGGCTTTGCAAGGCTATCTGAAGTGAGTTTGAGGCATTCAAATGGAAATTGGTCAGGATAAGTGCCTGTTATCTTAAGGGAGCATAGGTATTTTTTTAACTGCAGATGTTGGCACTTGTCAGTGTGAAGATCTTTTGCAGTTTCAATGGTTGGGATAGGATGGCTGGATTTGTAATAGTTTTGTTTTGTAGGAGGAAGGCTACTGTATTTAGAAAATGTAAGTTAAACTGCTTTGAGAGTTGTTGGTTAGGAATGGGATGAGTTGGGTTGTGTTGATTTTTCCAGGACTAAGCAATGTATTTATGGATTTCCATATTTTCTTTTCCTTGTTTATGATGATATGTGGGTGTAGCTATAATAAGCTTTTTGTTCTTATTTATGCATTGCTTGCAAATTAAAACTGAAGTAGCTTATCTGAAAGCAAGCTACATCAGCATTATATTCATCAGCACCATGGCATGAAGTAGATGGCAGTGCTTTTTCTCCAACAAATTCAGGTAAAGTTTCTCCCATTCATCCAGGCCATTCCCTGTAAAATGTAACTTAAGAGCAACAACATTTCTAAAATAGACATGCTTAGCCACATTAACCACATTTCATTAATCTATTATTGATTAAAATGTACCAACTCACATTATTTTTGAATGTGACCCATTATTTATATTGCGTCCATATGCATTTCAGAATGCAGAAGGTCATGCAATCAAACATTCATCAATATGGCAGTTGTTTTTGCTCTCACAAGTCAGAGATGTAGCTGGCTTATCTAAAGGTCCACGTCACTCCCTAGTTTGGTGCTTCTCAACTCCAAGTTGAAGAGAAAAAAAAAGCCTCCTCCATTTAGTATTCCTCACCTCTCACCTAGGGAGTGCTAGGTCTTGCTACAATAGAACTTATACTGCATAGAAAGAGTGGAATGAAGCATTTCAGTTATGATGGCAACAGCATCAGAATTCATTTCCATACCAAAATTCAGAAATGCTGTTCCAGATATGAATGACAGTAGTACGCTGCCAGCCACTTGGATCCCCTTGTCTGTAATGTCTATACTCTTCATTTCCTTATTGCTACATATCTATTACAAGGTATCAAAAGTACTCTTTCTCAACGGAAGGAAGGCAAATAATTAAGCAACAGTGACTTTGGCTCCACCGATTGTGTTTCCCTTGTACTCACGATTGTGCCCCTTGTACTCACGATTGTGCAACTGTGATGTTAAGAGGTGTGGATGCAGGGATCCCATATCAGAGAGGTGTGTTGTGTTAAGCTCCCAATATAAAACAAATATTTTGGTATTTTGTTCTTTCCTGTTTGCAAAAGGAGGCCTATGTTTTTTTTTTTTGTGAATGGAGTAGTTTTGCTGAAATGTTATTTCAAACTTTGTATAGTTAGAATGTTTACATTGATGGGGTGTGCATTCATGTAATGGCACATAGACTATACAAATTATACTCCCTCAGTGAAGGTATTCTGAGGGCTCCCTGTTGAAACATTGAAACCTGGATTGCTCTCGACATTCCAAAAATTAAACTTAATATTGAAGAAAAAATATCAAACGTAATTTTTGTACTTTAAACTTCTCTTTTGCAAGTGGCCCACCCGAAATAAGGGAGCAAGTCCCCTACATGCACTAAATTTATATATACCAACTCTAACTTTACTATACCTCAAAGACAAGGGAATATTCTGGGAAATGGCAGTCTTGGAATTAATATATATGAAAGTCCAGATTTTGAGTCAGTCAGCTGATTAAATATTTTACAGTTGTCATCAGTAAAGTCTAGGAAGAATGATTTATGTGAGGCTGATTAGTATTTTAGAGTTAGATTAAAGCTGACTGCATCGTGATCTTTAATTACAGAAGATACAACCATCTATGGGGGGTAGAAAATCTTAGGTTTGTCAGCATGGTATACAAAATATTGTAATTAGTTACATTTTTTCCCAGGATATTTAAAAATGTTTTGATGTAAACAGTTGATTAATGTTTGATCAGTTTTATTTAAAGTTGAGTTGTTTACATAGTCACTGTTTAGGTAGCTATAGCTTCCTATAACGAGTGCAGTTACTGATTTTTATGTTATAGAATTTTGCCAGTAAATCATCTTGCTCTATTGGAAATACATCTGACTTGTGCTAGGTGCCAGTAATATATTCAGTACTAATGATAACGTTTCTAGAGATTTCTGATACAGTAATAAATGAGATGTTTCACTTTTTTGTAAGGATAGTATACCTTATTTCTGATACTAATGACACATTAAGAGATAATCCTATCCTTGGATAATATGCTCCATATTTATAGAAGCAAGCAAAGCCAGTTGTCTTAGTGTATCTAATTCAAATATATAGATATTTCTAGGTATATTGAAATATTGAGGATCACTTCGTTAAACCTAGTCAAAACTATCAGGTAAAGAGAATCTCTCTCTTTTTTTTTTTTTTCATTCCCCTTTGTTTGCCTTCCTAAGTCAGCTCCTGATTCTCCAATTTTCCTTGGTGTTCCTGGTACTACCCTTATGGTACTGTGCATTAGCATATCTAGGTAGGAGCAAAGGGGGCAGCTGAGCTGGGTTCAAAATGTCGCAGGATGTGAGCATCAGATTCTTATCAGTCTTTATTTCCAATCAGCAAACTCAAATGCCAGCATGATATTGCAGTTAGTTAGAAATGTAAGTGCTGTATCATCTGTGCATGAAACACATTGTAGCAGCTGCTTCATACAAATGTAGCATGCAGTGCTTGTAGTTTATTACAGTTTAAATGGAGAAAAAACATTTTGTTTCTTTTTCTGTCACCTCAACAGCTGCTTGCAACAAATATATCTTTACTATTACCCTCCTCCTTATTAATATAATTACTATGTCTTTAATAATTTGTCTGCTCAAAGCATTAATAATATAGGTATATACTCTTATGAAATTACTAGGTCTCTGACAAATTTAATAATTGGCATCTAAATCACACTATATATATAGCTCTTAAGCATCAACTTTCTAGAAAACATTTTTCAAATCAAGTATGTGACATTAAATATATAAAGCAGTTTGCTACATTTTAAAAGGCAGAAAGCTCTTTTTTTTATTTCCTCAACTTAATGTTGTGGGGGAATGCCAGATTGTGGGACAGCCCATGTTGCAAAAATCAGTTAACCTACACCTTTGGTGTTGGTACCACTCCCCTAGTAGATGGGAAATGGGGAGGTGATTCAGACTGCAGCAGCTGATGGAATCACACATGCTATTCATTATGACAAGAGATTTTTTTTTTTTATTCTGTAACTAGATAGAGTTTCTTATATCACAGCTCACCAGATACATCAGTTATCTCCAGTGCCCCTTCTGTACTAAATTTTAATGGCTATTTTTCATGAGAATAATTCAACCAAACTCTTTGTAAGTACGGCTGGGTGCAACGGCCAAAAAAAACTCAAATACAATTTCAAAAAAGATGGCCAACACATATTAGTCAATGAAGCAAAAAATTAATGTATTTTTCAGTAAACTTTACTGTAAACTGTACAAATCCAAATCATTGTTCAAGGAAATAAAATAACAGACCAGTTTTGGAATATATTGCCTTCTTCAGTGTTATAACCCAACTAGAGCATACAGATTTAAATATGTATACAAACAATATAACATCCTCTCATTGGATAATTAAAGATGTTCATTTAGATTTGCTGAAAATAACCCCCCTAGTCTAATAGTTAATGAGTTTTCTGTATAATTCAATATGTTATGCCAACCTGATTTATTTAATGTATTATACACAGTTCTATGAATAGCTGCAAGAGTAAATTTAGCAGTGGGATATTTCTTAGCATGTTTCGAAACAGCATTTGACATAAGCCCATTTGTAATATCACTCATATGTTATGCTATACGTGTTTTTAATGAAGACGAAGTTAGCCCAATATAAACAGCTGAACAGTTACAAGCAGCAAGATAAATAACCCAATCAGAACTGCAATTCCTAAACACCAACATTTCAAAAACCTTGGATGTATTTGCCATGATAAATTGTGTTTTACTAAAAAACGCACACAGAACTATGTCCAAATGGCTGACATCCTTGCAACAGGCTTCTACCAACTTCCAAGACAGCATTCTTCCTTTTGTAATGATTAAACCACCCTTCCAATGATTTTGTCCCTTTGATATGAAAAAATGACATCTGGATGGTAATAACGCAACAGCTTGTCTGACAATAGAATGTCCCAATGTTTTTGCATGACATTCTTAAAAAAGGAAGTATTCCCAAAGGTTATGATTAATCATAATGTGCTGTCTAAAGTTTTGTTATTTTTATATTACAGTAACTGTGATCTATCAGTTCCCCTAAATGGATATCGTACCTCTGCAATTACATGATACCTATTACAAAACCTGTCAACCAGATTCTTGTTGAAAATATTCCTATTCCACTGAGCAAATTCTGTGTATCCTTAAAAATTGACATGTTGGTATATTATGAATAATATGCCCAGGATGACCACTTCCAGCATGCAATAAAGTGTTAAACTTGGGGCATTTCTGAAAAATTGTGCTCTGTAATGTACCATCATTATTTTTTCAAATATCCACATCTAAACATGACGTGTGTAAGATCATATTTTATCATACATTCTGTCCCCCCATTTTTTCATTTAAATATTCAACAAATTCAGTTAAATATGTAAAATATGATTTCCAGACCATCCAACAGTCATCCAGGTACCTCCGCCAAATATCGATTGCATCCAAAAAAATTATAGCATGGATCATACATTATCTGTTCCTCCAAAGAAACCCATGAAAAGATCACATATATGGGACCAAATGAGGCACCCATCAACGTACCTTTTAGTTGTAAGTAACACTAACCAGTGAAGTAAAACACATTCTTTGTAAGTACATGTTCAGTCAAACAAAGAAGAAATGTATTGAATCCAGGTCTATAAAGAGGTATTCGATCAAGCCAATATTCCAGAGCCATAAGGCCTGCCCAGTGTGGTATAGTGGTATAAAGGGGCAGATACATCTAATGCACACATATACTGCTCTGTCTTTAACTGAATATACGGTATGATAATAATTGGGTAGTGTCCCGAATTCTAGAGTGTAAAAATTGGATTAAGTAAGCTGATAAAGGTTCAGTTAATAATTCACACCCAGACACAACTGGCCTTTCTGGTGGGTGCATAAAGGCTTTTTGAATTTTGTGAATCATATAAAAATATTGTTGTACAGGGGCTTGAACAGTCAAATGGAATACCACAGCTTTAAAAATAATTCCTTCATGCAAGGCTAATTGCAAAGCTGAACGAGGCTTGAACAGTCAAATGGAATACCACAGCTTTAAAAATAATTCCTTCATGCAAGGCTAATTGCAAAGCTGAACGATATCTGTGGCAGGTTCCAACATCATCTTACTATAAAAATGATGATCCGAAAGCTGTCTTTGAGCCTCAGCCAAATACATGACTGAATCCCATACAGCAACTGCACCCCTTTTGTCAGCCTTATTTATTACTACCTTTTTGTTCTCTTATTCTTCAAAGCTTCCTGTTGATGTCTGGTCAAATTACTTATGGGTGTACCCATATTAGATCTAAAATTGAAATGTAGCTCTTTTAATGCTTGCTGCTGAAAAGCAACCATTGATTTAATAGATGGGGTATAAAAATTAGAATTTTTAAATCTAAACTCTTTAGTGTCTGTATCCAAACAAAACCCTTTATTACAAAAAAAAGTTTCAAATTTCCAAAAAAATTGATGACATCACTAACAAACACCTTTATTTAATAAATCAAACTCAGTTGTAGTAGGGTGAACAGAAGAGATGTCTACATTAGGATAAGTTGTTACTTCGGAATAAACATCTGTAACAGTCTCTCTACACTTGGCATTTTTTTTTTTTTTTTTTTTAATGTTTTCAATCGGCTCTTTGAGTTCATAGAGGTTGTGACATTTCTTTTTTGGCTTCTGGAGAAGTATGTATAAACTTCAATATCTGCTTCCAAAGCTGACAAAGAATCCTCTGCTGAGGTTTCATTCATGTTATCTGATTTCTTGAGGATAGAGTTCTTCCTTTTTCATTTGGCCTGACTCTGAGTGCATTCAGTATTGTTGGAATATCTGATGATTTTCTGCAGCATAAATGGTTTTCCATGGGCATAATCCCTCACATCTCTCAAGATTTTCAACTTTATGTTCCTTCAATTCCTTCTCCATGGATGCTAGATTTTTAGTAGGTTTAAGAAAATGTTCACAATATGAATCTTGATTAATTTTGAAACCTCCTCCACTTATTTGGTCAAGTTGTATTCTTAACAGGAACCAAAAAGTTTCAGAACTGACATTGAAGTTTCACAAATGACATTGATGGTTCACAACTGACATTGATGTTTCACAAATGACATTGATGCTGTCTATTGTACTGCATACTATTCTTTCAACAGAATATTATTGCTCTGTTTTTTTAATGTGATAAGGCAATGCTGCCAACAGAGAGTGAAGAGCAGACAACAATCTGTTCCTTCCCAACCCACCACCTAACTCATTTAGTGATTCGAGCAATTATTCAAACTTCATTCGTTCATCTGGGTCATAGACACACTCAGTCTCTCTATGGCATGAAACTAGGTTATGGTAAAAGGGTTATTTTTAATCATCCTTAAAATATGTAAAATATTTAGTCTGCTCTTTCTGTGCCCTTGACTAGTGTTACAGCTGGTATGCTCTGCGTACATCCAAATTAATTTGCATGCATGCACTGTTATAACACATTATACATGCACCCATCATATATATGAACCCTGTCTTTGAATCTGTCATATATTTCAACAGGAAATGTTTGAACATATTGACTGAAGCACAAATACATAGCTTATTAATTCTTTCTGAATATTACATTAAATCTCAAAATGACTAGTTTTTAAAATGTCTTCAATTGATCTGAATAGGTTCATAGATCGTTACTAGTCTATCAGCCCAGGAGTCTATGACATGTGTCAGTACCCCAAAGAATTTTACAGTTTGCACTCATTAAGCATTCACAGGTTCCATCTCTCTGCTAGGGAAATAGATTCCAAACCAGAGGTACATTTGTGATTTTCCCATCCATTGATATAAATTATGTATGAGTAAGTCAAGGATGACCTTTGGTAAACATTGATGGGAAGCCTTTTCCAAATAAGAAGTGATCTTTTTACAGATATCTGACCCTGCAATATGTCCTGTTTATCTTGCACCTGAGGCTGAGGTCCTTTGAATGGGTATTTCTTGAAGACGGAAAAGACTTCTGTAGCACCAGAAAATACAACTTTATTCAGTTGAGCACTTTCATTTGTGTATTAACAAGACTTCATCAGAACAATGAATTAGAACACCACACTTATACTCAGTTAAGAAACAATTACGTAATTAACCACACAGTTAAAATTTAAAGCAAGACATACTAAAACAAAGGCAATAATAACAAAAATTGGGCAATATGCTGCCTAAATCAAAATTACAAGAAACAACCATACCGTTTCATTTTTAGAATACCTGAAATGCTGGTATATTCATTCAAACCTGGATATTCTGTAGCATTAAGCCTCAATTTCCAAAGTAATTCACAGTCTTCCAACTGCTCAGGAACCACCTTCCCTTGTAAATCGCTAGTACCCTGTTGTACTACCAAAAATCTAAAGGATTGGTCCTTAAACCTCTCAGTATGTCTGCTTAATACATTAGTTTTAACTGCTCTTGAAATATCCAATGTGCGTATATATATTCTATTTCTGAGCAACCTAGCCATCTTGTCCACCTTCACAAGAAAGGAACAACTGATTGGAAGTTATGAAAAGATTTTGTTCTGTCAAAAAAGTACTTCTGATGTCTGTGGATATCCAAGATATGAAGCATCTTTCTCCCTCATTTTGGGGTTCTGAGAAGAACACAGGGAAATGAACAGTTTGGCATAAAGTAAACTCAGATACTGCTTTAGGCATAAAAGAAGGCTTGGTTCTCAAAGAAACCCTGTCTCTGTGGGTAAGGAGAAAAGTTTGACCCACTAATAAGATCTTGCAGTTCAGAAACTCTTCTTGTACAGGTCAGAGCAATAAGCGAAACTGTTTTTTATGTTAAGAACCTGAAATCATCAGATGGGCCGATTCAAATGGTGCAAGTGCCAGCGTCTATAATGCAAAATTAAGAGCCTAAGGATGAGCCACTGATTTTCTTGGAGATCTCTTATGCAGTACCCCTTTCAAAAACATTTTGACGTGAGAATGACTTGAAATAGAGGGAGCCATGGGCAAGCAAGTTAAAATGGCCAACAAATGAACCTTAACATAGGAGAAAGCCAGACCATAGGAAAGTAGCTCCTACAAATATTATAAAAATAGAGAAACACAAGCCTTGAATGGTTGCTGGTTTTGTTGTTGGCACCAAGAAAAAGACCTTTTTCCATTTGCCAGATGATTTTCTAGCAGGAGGCTTTCCTGCCTCCAGTATTACTACTGTTGCACATCCTCAGTAAACCGTGTCTAAGAGGTATTAAGCCTCCATCTTGAAGGCAGTCAGTTAAAGCTGTTTGGAGAAGTGATGCATCAAATAGCCCTTTCTTGTCTGAGCATATGTAGTCTGTGAAACATCTTGTGGTAATTACCCACGGCCAAATTCAAAAGAAGGGAAAACCACTACTGCCTGGCCATAAGGAAGTCACCACAATGATCTTATATCCTGTATATTAGTGGAAAGGTTGGAAAACATGCAAGAACTTTCTATTTCAAGGAAAAGAAGGAGAAGGAGCAGGATGATGATGATGTCTTACAGTCCTTTTTGCATGGACTTCTGGAGCAGAATGTTGCCAACTGATTGATCCGAGAAGAGGCAAACATTTCTAAATAGAGAAATTCCCTAAAGATGCATCAAATCGTGTAAGATGTCCTGATGAAGTTATCATTCACAGCACCCTCCTTTTGTCCAGTAGGATACATTGCAGACGGAGATTATGTTGAAAAGTTGTATCCCATGCTAACATGGCTAATCTCTGACTTGATTCAGAAACTTGAGTGCCTTGATAAGGACAAGCATCCTTTTTATATTTGTGTTTAAATATGTCTTTGTTGTCTTAGATGCCTAGCATTTTTATTTCCTTTATCACTACTCTCCAAACAAAGTCTGAGGGATCTGTGGTGTCTGCCTGCTTTGAAGCAGGAAGAGAGAAGGGGAAACCAGGATTCCAGGATATCTGATGTCTCCACCAAGTGATATCATGACTCTCAAATCCCAGAGCTGAAATCTGAAAAGATAATGGGCGTTGTTGCTGTGGCTGAAGAGAATTCTAGTGCCATTGTATCTTTCACATGTGGAGTCTTGCCAGAGGTATCATGAAAATCATAGAAGCCATATGACCCAGAATCCCAAAGTATTCTCTTACAGTGTGATCAAAGTCCAAGTGGAAAATTCCTGGGGCAAATCTAAATCTTTTGAATTTTTCTTGGAATCCCAGTCCTTGTAGGAGATCTCTCATCCAAATGTGAGATTATAGACACTTTGAAAAAGGCACTGCGGCTTTAACAGGAGCTAGACAATTTGTGAACTAACAGGAGCTAGACAGTTACTCTTGGATCCATTCACATAAAATCTTAAATGTCTGAAAACCCAATGAGTAGGAGTGCGATGATAAGCATCTTTTAAATCTTTAAAAAACTGTCACTGGATAATGTCAAACACTGATGTGACCAAAACCAACAAAAAAGTACCACTACTGTAAACTACAAAGAACCAACAGAGAAGACACAACAACCACAAAATATATATGTTTAGTGCTTTCATCTGTTTAATATACTTCTTCATCTTTACAAACTTATTCAGAATCTTAAATCTTAAGATGACCAAAAACTCAAATGAGAATGAAGAAAATGTTGTGAAGTGAATTCATTTTGATCTTGGGCATTTATCACAAACTGTTATAGGAAAGAAAGATCTAGAACTATCTCCAGCCATTGTCTTTGTCTACCAAAAACATTCTTGAATAAAATTATTTTCCAGACTAAGTTTATATTTCATTTTATATGCTTTTATCTTAAGATGGATTCCTGAGTGTTTTCAGTGTGAATCTAATGATTTAGTTCCTCTAAAATATATAAAAAAGTTTGCATAACAAAAGTGCCCAAAGTTTTGTGCTTTGTAGAAAGTTCCTTTATAGAATTGAGAACTCATACCTTATAAGGAACGTCATAAACATAGAGTTAGAACAAACATTGACCAATTAAAAGTTAACATTAAAAAATTATTTCAGCTAACTAAGATTTCCAAAAATACAACAACCACTGACCAATTGATATTGCATCAAAGATTGATACACTAATATTATTTTTAATCAGAAAAGGTGCAAAGAATGCAGGATTCTGCTGCTTAAAGATACAGTATCTTGATTTCCTATGTACCTTCTTTACAATAAAAAATGTTATTTTCTTCTGATTTGTGTTGTGTAAAAGTTATTTTGTACCTTAACACACCTGAGACAGCATGTGCTGTATGACAGGAGGGAGCAGACTTGTTTGATCTGGTGGCTGTGGAAGAATTTTCTGGAATAGATAAAGGATTATGAGGGGAGGACAAGGTCTCTTATATGGTAATTCTGCCTTATCTGACTATGCTTTGTTCTTGGGGGTCGGGTTTTATTGCCAAAATATTATGAGGGTGCAGAATGTCACTTGAAAAATTTGTAGGAGGAGGGCTGAACCTCTGCAGCAGTGTGTCTTTCCATCTTCTGAGAGGTTTTGAAACTGCAGGCCTGGATGCAGCATCCACAGAGTCATAAACATGCTTTAAACCATGAATAGTGACTGGAGAAATGGAATAAATAGAACCATGCATAGCAGAGTTGCTGTCAGTATCGGGAACCACAGATAAAAAAAACATTTCTCATACTTTTACAATTAGAATAACATATGCCCCTTCTCCCAAGGCCTAAACAGTTGCAGAGGACATGGTTAACTCCTGGACCATAATGGCTGTATGAACAACACCAGAGCAATCCAGTGAAAAAGATGAGTAGGCTATGGAACCATTTACTGACACAGCAGTCATCTACCTGTGGCTGAAGCAATTTGCCAGCCTGCAGTGGTGGCAAAGGTTGCTTAATTAACTTTTTATTTTGAGGCTGGAAAGACTGGCCATGATGCCAATAGTTTGTTGTATGGTCGCATTGAAAATGATGCTTCTTTCCAGTGGAAACTAAGCAGTGCAAGTTGGTAAAATATAGAAAGCATTTTAAAAGTAACTCTGTCCAGTTAAATATAGTAAAATGTACTCTACTACATTTTATCAGATCCAAAACATAATTTATACACAGTTTCTCCACAGGGAAAAACAAGTTTTAGAATGTTTAACATAACTCTTAAACTCTAATTTACAAAAGTGCACTCCCATTTAAAAGTACAGTATTGTTGCATGACAGTCAATAAAAACACATAATCCTAGCTTAGCAAATACTTTCCTAAACAGGAAAGTAAGTTTGCAGCAGCTCACTGACTATCTTGCAGAGCGAGCGGTCTTTGCAGAGCGAGCGGTCTCTTAGACATCAGGAAAGTGGACTGAACAACTTGATGCCCAAATGTGACTTACTTCAGCTATATAATAGTTTGGGTACGTGGAAAGTGCCCTGAACCTTCAGAAACTGGACATCTGTTATGTCCTATGCAGTATATAACCAATATAGCTTAGGATACTGCAGTGATCAGTATGATGAACATTGTTACAATCACACGTTCCCACAAAAAAATACATATACAGATCATCAAATACTGTGATATAAGCACCGTAGTCTCCAAATGAGTGCAAATCCTGCATTTTGATACCCTGTATAGAGTTTAAAGGCAGATACACACATGCACGTGTTTCTGAAAGTGTCTATTTGCTTTGAATCAGCAAATTTCTTTGAATCAAGCACAGTAAGTGTCTTTAAGTAGAAAATTGAAGTTAGGTACTATTATATATCTCCAACTGCACAACAATGCATTTATCATGGCACATTTTTAGTTATGTATAAAACAACATTAGTACATTTAGAGGTTTTTCAGTGGGGTTGGAGCCAGATTTGAACAGCTAAAGTTTAGTTTTTAGGAAAGTGTATTTTACTTTCAACATTACTTAACTGTCCTGGCTTATTTTTGAATTATTGTTTCCTGCTCAAAGCCTATACAAATCACACAGCAGAGCTATCAGAAATACACGTTTTAACAACAGGAACCTTTGCTTATTTACACGTTTTTAACTGTCTAATTAGGAGTGCAACGCTGATTTTATATATATATATATATATATATATATATATATATATATATGTGTGTGTATAAGTATATGTGTGTGTGTGTGTGTGTGTGTGTGTGTGTGTGTGTATATATATATATATATATATATATATATATATATATATATGTGTATATAGATATGGATCCCTATCACAACACCGAAAATGCACAAAACCGAACACCATAACACCGACACCCAAAACACCGACACACAAAATGTAAACTACACATTACACACAACTATACATGCACTAACCGTAACCAAAACCCTAACTCTAAAGTCCGACACTACCGAACACTTACCCTACCCGCACCCCAACCCTAACTCACTTAACCCGCCACTACACCTAAAGTCCGTCACTATTGCACACTTACCTTACCCGCACCCTAAGTCCGACACTACCGCACACTCACCTTTCCCGCACCCTAACCCTTAATCCCACACTATCTCACACTTACCTGTCCATTCCCTAACGCTAAATCCCTCACTATCGCACACTTACCTGTCCACTCCCTAACGCTAATTCCCTCACTATCGCATACTTATCTGTCTGCTCCCTAACGCTAAATCCCTCGCTATCGCACACTTACTGACTCGTGCTCACACGTTGCCCATGTCGGTGTTTCGGCTGTCGGGATTTCACCTTGTCGATCATCTGTCTCGTCGGTCTTCTCGAGTCGGTCTTCTTAGCATCGGTGTTTCGGCGTGTCGATGAAGTCAAGGGGACCCATATATATATATATATATATATATATATATATATATATATATATATATATATATATGTATATGTATGTATGTGTGTGTATATGTATATATATATATATATATATATATATATATATATATATATATATATATATATATATGGGTTCCCTACAGTAGACCGACAACTCGGAAGATCGACAATCACATCACTGATGCCAGAAGACTGACAGAGCAGATAACCAACAACTTGTAATCCCGACAGCGAAAACACCGACATGGGAAACATGTGAGCATGACTCGGTAAGTGTGCGATAGTGAGGGATTTAGGGTTAGGGTGCGGGTAATGTGTGTGTGCGATAGTGAGGGATTTAGGGTTAAGGTGTGGGTAAGGTAAGTGTGTGTGTTCGATAGTGAGGGACTTAGGGTTAGGGTGCGGGTAAGGTAAGTGTGCGATGGTGTCGGACTTTAGGGTTAGGGTGCGAGTAAGGTAAGTGTGCAGTAGTGCTGGACTTTAGGGTTAGGGTGCGGGTAAGGTAAGTGTGCGATAATGACAGACCTTAGGGTTAGGGTTTGGGTTAAGGTTAGTGCATAGATAGTTGTGTGTAAGGTGCAGTGTAGGTTTTTAGGTTGTTGGTGTACTTGTGTTGTGTGTGTGTTGTGTGGAACAGCGAACTTTTTGTTTTGTTAACTGTTGGGATTGTGGTTTGTCAGGCATGTGAACTTTCGTGTTTTTGCGGTTTCGTTCTTGTGATGTCGGTGTTGTGGTTGTCAGTGTTGTGTGCTGTTGGTTTAGTGTAGCAGACCCGCATATATATATATATATATATATATATATATATATATATATATATATATATATATATATATATATATATATATATATATATACAGGTGTGTCAACTAGGCAGTAAATTGACTTGCAACTGACAGCATGATATAGTAATTATAACATTTCAGACATTTTTAATATGCATTTACAAACCAGATCAGACAAGTAATGTGAAGACAAGGTAACAATAATTAATGAATAGCTAAAGCACATATTATTTTTTTACCCAAGTCAAGACATAGAATCTGAACAACAGTTAGAAAAGGCCAATGGCAAGTATAAGCTATTGCATCTAGATGTGAACTGATGCAGACACTTAGATTTGGATGTGAACTGATGCAGACACTGAGATTTTTATGAAAGGTAATCGGTGTACTAATACATCAGTGGTAAATACTGCAGAATCAGTTTTCTACATTTATCAATTAGCAATCAGATTTCCTCTTCAGAAAGTGAATTAAAAACAATTCCCTGTGTTGGTATAAGGTAAAAACATTTTCTCTGTTTTTGGCATTGCATCCTGATTAGATTTTCATTTATTAGGCTTTTCTTTGTCTGCAGCATTTCTCAGAAATAATGTTATGAAAAAATAACTACTTCTAGCTAAATTAATTAATCCAGGGTTAAGACACATATTAACTAATTGATGGGTGAGGTTACTAAAGGTAGGTGTACTTGAGAAGCAATCAACTAATGGGACAATCAAAAGCTACTCAGGAGCAGCCATGATTGAAGAGTTCATGCAAGACTACATCCATTAGAGAGCACTTATCTGCACCGTACCAGGGAGTAGAGTTCACAGGATAGGATCTTATTAATTAGGGCTTAGACACATGTTACTCATGACTGCCCTTCTGAAGCACAATATATAATGTCTGTTATTTACTTCTAAATTCTCACGTCAATAACTGAGGTCACAAAAAAGGAAGAGTTTGCTTTTAATGGATCAGTATATTATAGCATTCAAAAGCAAATTAGTCTATGTTGAGTCCCTCCTTCTGAGAATGATGTCTGTTTCTCTGTTACTTCTTTTGTTAATCGGTTCCTCCCTTTTAGTATTTCTTCTGTTTCTATTTTCATTTGATTTAGATCCAACAATTTGACAATCATATCCGATAGTGGTACCATCAACAACACAGTAAGCAAAGTTGCATAATAGTCTCATATCAGAACAGGGTTTATGCGAGCAGGCAAGTTACCTTGCACATAAAAGCTGGAGGGAGGTAGTTCTCACCATAACCACATTCATAGGATCATAGGAAATTACTAGGTTATTGGCCCTGAGGCACTCACAAGCCTAGGCAAGAGATTAGCCCATGTTTAGACAAGTCAGCACCAGACGCCCCTGTCTAGCAAGGACACGGGTGGAATCCCAGGGATGTATTTTCTCTTTCCCATCCAGTTATACAGGTTGCACTTAAAAAGGGGTAAAGAGGTACTCTGCTTGACATGGAAAGGGAGCCTGTTCCACATATGAGGGAGTCTCTGGGACACATCTGTCACACCAAGTCCTACTGATGTCACAGACCAGGTTGAGGCCATGTGTGCGGCGGGTTACTTGAGTGGAGCTTGACTTGCAATATACAGCAGTCCGATCAAGGCAGGGTTCAAGATCACCTTGTATGATGGTCACCTCTCAGGAGTCTGTAGGAGACTGAGTAGAGGGACAGGGCTTTTAGCCTGTGTATGGTAGATGTTTGAGGCCCTGGATTCTCCTGGTGAGGAGTTGCTGCTTGTGCTTTGCGAGGTACATGTTGAACTGGGCACTGTACTCAGTAATGGGCCTTGCACTCAGTAATGGGCCTTGTAAAAGAAGAAGCCATGGATGTTATGACCTCCTTGTCCCTGGATGAGACACCTTTACTTATGAGGTGGGCTGTGTAGAATGCTTTATGTACAACGGAAGCAACATGGTGGTCAAAAGTGAGGTTTCTATCAACCTGGGTGTCCAAATCCCTTATGACTGATTGCATGCTTAGGACATTGTTATTAATGTGATAATTTGTGGGGGTGTCACTATCTGCAAAGGGGATGATTATGCATCTTTTGGTATTCAGCTTGAGGCCATGTTTCGGGCACCAATCATTTGTTTGGGTGAGACCATCTTGGAGGATGTCCACATCACTACGGGAATTGATGACAGTGCCCAACTTGCAGTCATCTGCAAACGTGGTCAGCCATAGCCCATTGGTTTGGGCCTGCACCTAAGAAAAGTATATCCCAAATAACTAAGGCCCAAAAACCGAATCATGGGGTACGCCACTCATTACGAGTATACTGCTTGAGGTAGCTTTTCCTATTTTGATTAGGTGGGTTCAATCAGAGAGCCAATTAGCTACCTATCTGGTAACATACGGATTGATGCCTCATTGAGAGAGTTCATCTATTATGCCTGAGTGGGGAATAGTGTTTAAGGCTTTGGCCAGGTCAGGGTGGGTGGTGTTCACCATCTTCCCCTCATCCATGGCCTTGGTGACTGTCTCAAACAAGTCAACCAAATTTAACAGACAATACCTCCCCTTGATAAAGCCAAACTGAGTGGGATTGAGTGTTTGGAGGTTGCCAATGTCCTTGTTAATGAGGTCCATTATAATCCGTTCCATATCCTTTCAGATCAGGCTAGTTAGGGTGCTGGGTCTATAATTTCCTGTATCGGTGGACGCTCCACCTTTGTGCAAAGGGATGACAGTGGCTGTCCTCCACTCAGCTGGGATAAAGCCGGTACTCAGGCTTTGGTTGAATAGGGCATCTAATGGTGCTGAAAGTTCCTGCCTGAGTTCATGTAGGATGCAGCCTGGGATATTATTGTGTCCCATGGAGGCTGTATATTTTGCTTTTGAGAGAGCAGTGATGACCTGTTCCCTAGATATAAGGGGAAGGGAGCAGGTGCTGGGAATGTCCTGATTTACTGATGAGGGGAGTAGAGGGGTGAAGTTTTCACTGAATCTGTCAGCCAGCAAGTTTGGCCTATCTAGGGCATTTGTATATGTAGTGTCCTTGACCACCAGTTCTGAACAAATCTGGGTGCTTCCTTTGAGACTGCGGACATATGTGAAGAAGGCCTTATGATTGTTTCTAGTAGATGTGGCTAATTTGGACTTGAAGTTTGCTTTGGAGGATTTCAGTAGTGCTCTTATTTGCTTGTTCAGGCTAAGGAGAGATTGCTTCCAATTTGGGCACCTGCTCCTTTTTGGTCCTGGACAGCAATTTTTTTCCATTACTTTACTTTAATACTTATGTTACATACTTTACTTTAATATTCTGGATTTAATGTTGTACAATTCTGAGAAGAGTATAGCACAAGGAATTAATAGACCATAGTACTTAACTATGGTCATGTGACAACCCAAGTGTATGAATATTAAAGTGTTAGGGCTGGGAACTCCTTACATTGCTCCATATGCAGTGTTGTTTCCCACAAAGTACATTTTCTCACTTTGCTGACTCCTAACCTTTACAGGTCCTTTATAATATCATACCTTAAGTCTTATTACATTTTCTTCATGGCAAAATGAAACAAAAACCTTGTGTCTAGTCTACCCTTTAAGTGCATTAACCTTTCCACTTCTTCACCTTTTCCCATCTTTCTTGTCTACTATTTTCCATGCCTTCCATACATCAAAGAATGTTTCATTGGATTCTCTCTTATCCATCCTCTTCTCCAGTCCATGGAACAACATTGGATTCTCTCTTATCCATCCTCTTACTCCAGTCCATGGAACCTCATTGGATTCTCTCTTATCCATCCTCTTACTCCAGTCCATGGAACCTCATTGGATTCTCTCTTATCCATCCTCTTACTCCAGTCCATGGAACCTCATTGGATTCTCTCTTATCCATCCTCTTACTCCAGTCCATGGAACCTCATTGGCTTCTCTCTTATCCATCCTCTTCTCCAGTCCATGGAACCTCATTGGCTTCTCTCTTATCCATCCTCTTACTCCAGTCCATGGAACCTCATTGGATTCTCTCTTATCCATCCTCATCTCCAGTCCATGGAACCTCATTGGATTCTCTATTATCCATCCACTTCTCCAGTCCATGGAACCTCATTGGATTCTCTCTTATCCATCCTCTTACTCCAGTCCATGGAACCTCATTGGATTCTCTCTTATCCATCCTCTTACTCCAGTCCATGGAACCTCATTGGATTCTCTCTTATCCATCCTCTTACTCCAGTGCATGGAACCTCATTGGATTCTCTCTTATCCATCCTCCTACTCCAGTCCATGGAACCTCATTGGATTCTCTCTTATCCATCCTCTTCTCCAGTCCATGGAACCTCATTGGCTTCTCTCTTATCCATCCTCTTCTCCAGTCCATGGAACCTCATTGGATTCTCTCTTATCCATCCTCTTACTCCAGTCCATGGAACCTCATTGGATTCTCTCTTATCCATCCTCTTCTCCAGTCCATGGAACCTCATTGGATTCTCTCTTATCCATCCTCTTCTCCAGTCCATGGAACCTCATTGGATTCTCTCTTATCCATCCTCTTCTCCAGTCCATGGAACCTCATTGGATTCTCTCTTATCCATCCTCTTACTCCAGTCCATGGAACCTCATTGGATTCTCTCTTATCCATCCTCTTACTCCAGTCCATGGAACCTCATTGGATTCTCTCTTATCCATCCTCTTACTCCAGTCCATGGAACCTCATTGGATTCTCTCTTATCCATCCTCTTACTCCAGTCCATGGAACCTCATTGGATTCTCTCTTATCCATCCTCTTCTCCAGTCCATGGAACCTCATTGGCTTCTCTCTTATCCATCCTCTTACTCCAGTCCATGGAACCCCAAAACAACTCTTTGTATAAGCGCTTTCACAGATCCAAGAAGATGTTGGTCACTTTAACCTGTTGTCTGCGGGCCCAATTCCCAATAGTTCTCCCACTTAGCATCACTATAACAGGATCCTATTATGCTTATCATGTTCCCCTTGTCTTTTCTGCTGACAGATGAGAATAACTTTTGCTGTTTTTGTGTCATTGCATAAAAACAAATCATTATTCTACAGCTGCTGAAATGGAGATGGCAAAAAAAAAAAAAAAACAGTTCTAGCTTGCAGCAGCTTCTGCACATATGATTTAGTAGGCACCATGAATATGTACGTATACCCACACGCCTCTTACATACAGACATGTCAGCTGATAAAAGGTACTTTTCAAAGAAACATTTTGTTGAATGAATAATTTTTTTGAACAGTGTTTTGACCTTTTTTTATTGATGCCTATCGACTAATCAAAAAAAAAAGTAACACATTTGTAATAGAGAACTGGATTTTTTTCATAAGTCAATTTATCTTAGCAATATTTTATATAATGTCACAAGACATTAAGTCTTGTCTCATGCTGTTAACAGACTGGCAAAATGAATTCTTTGAGATTGCACTGAAACAAGGATTAACAATATATCCTTTACCCTTTGTTGTGCAGTCTTGCAGACTATATATTAGATTGTTGGGATATGGGTGCATAGAAAGGGTTGCCCTATATAAAAACTGCATTTGGTTCTGTTTCATGTAATGAGTTTCTGTTTCTGGATACTTGGTGTGTACTTTTATCTCTGGTTGTTAGTAAATGGAGTTTTTTTTTTTGGGGGGGGGGGAATTTGATGCACTGTATAGTATTTTGGAGTTTTCATGCTGGTGTATAATACATTGTATGTGCAACAATTTTTTTTATTGACTTTGTTGATATAATTATATTGTAATCCACATTTATGTGTATATGTATAAAAATATAACTTGACTCTCTTGGGGGGGGGCAGGTCTGAGACTATATGGTATCAGTCCTTCAATGCAATTGTTTCTATGTATAGAAGAAATGAGAACTGATGAAATGGACGACATTAGAAGGAAACATGATATTGTCTGTGTGATGGATATTAGGCTGACACCTATAGACATGCACACATGGACACAAGTATATGCACAAAAATAGTTACATTTTCAACACAGAAGAAAATAAAATTCAGAAGTAATACATGTGATATCAAATACAGTAATAAACAAGAGTTTGACATTGTCATTTAATAAATATTCTGGAAATGATGTTATGAATAACCATATCTGAAGAGCAAAAGATAGTGCAATAGAAATTTGGGCTTGAGAATGTCATGTGAGACTCAACTATAACTGTAATCATTTAATCATTTGTATCTAGATAGTTCACTTGTTTATGCTATAGCAGCAATTTTTTTCACATAGAATTTTATTTATTTATTTATTTAAATTTGTTGACCGGGAGTGTCCGACTGGACGTGGGTCCATTTTCACTGGAGGCCCGGGGAGAAAAGCTCCACAGTTAAAATAAACAGACAGTAGTTACATTGGATTACATAGCGATTAACAATTTAACATAGAAATTATTTACAACATATTTCCAGATGAAGAACATAGTACATCAGTAGCAACTAGAATCTTTATCTGTGAAGTACATAACAGACATTAACAAATGTTACAATAAGAAGTTCCTGCTGTATAATAAGTACTAGGCTTATGAGCATCTGAGCTTGCTATCATCAAGGCAGTTAGTGGAGTGGAAAGAAAGGTAGCAGTTGGATGGGGTGGATGATATTAGAGTGGGAGTTGCAAGGGCATAGCCAGCATGTTTTTAGGTGCGCTTTTAATAAAGTTTTGAAGTTGGTGCATGATGGTACGGAGGTAATTGTGGGTGGGAGTGAGTTCCATAATTTGACTATGGCGCAAGAGAATAGTGCTTCACCAGCAGAGTTATGGGCTTTAGTGATCTGCAAGTGATTTTTGTTGCTGGATCTTAGTGGCCTGTGGTGCGATAGGGTTGGAGTAGATTCTGGAGGGATGGGACATTTAGTGGATGGTTTACTAGTTTGTGGGTGAGTGAGAGTTGATACCACTGAAGGAGATGAGGGAGTTCAAGCCAGTCCAGTTCAGCAAGTGAGAGACAGTGGTGACTACGGTAGGATATCCCTGTGGCGAATTTGGCGATTTTGTTGTAGCAGGTCTCTAGCTTGTTTAGATCACATTGCCTTAGGTTGGTATATACTGGAGAGGCATAAAGTAGGGTGGAGATAAGGTGGGAATTTGCTATTGAAATCTTTGCTGCTTTGGTGAGAAATTGTTTATTTCTGTATAATGCTCCTAGTTTTTTGTGGACTTATTTTATGGTCATGGATATGTGAATGTCAAATTTTAGTTTATTGTCTATTTCCACTCCTAGCAATTTGGTGTGTTCAGTTGGGTATATAGTGGTGTTGTCTTTTGCTGTGATGTTAAAGTGGGAGTTGTTTTGAGTATGTTTGGTGGGTTGGAAGATGAGTAGTTTAGTTTTGTTTGGGTTGAGTATTAATTGGGCATCGGATAACCATGTTTCAACAGAGGAAAAGGCTTCCTGTGTGACGTTTTTGCATTTTGGGTAGGGACTGGGCTGAGCAGATGATGGTAAAGTCATCTGCGTATTGGATGAGTGTGCCATGTTTGGTGGCAGAGGCTAGATTATTGGTGTAAACAGAGAAAAGTAGGGGTCCATGGATGGATCCTTGGGGAACCCCTATGGAGACAGGTAGTTGGGGAGATATGTCATTCTGCCATACAACGAATTGCTGGCGGTCAGACAGGTAACTCTGAAACCAGTTGGTGACTGATTGTGAGAAGGATAGGTTATTGAGGACAGAGATAAGTTGTTTGTGTGGGACAATGTCAAATGCTTTAGATAGGTCTAGGAAGGTAGCAGAGGAGAATGTTCATGGTTTATATTTTTTTTATTTTTAGTGTCCTATAAAATAGAGAGAGAAGGAAGCCTGCTTCTTGTTTTAAATAATTGCCTTTCTGACATATAGAAGTAGAACGTACAGTAACATATGTGCCAAGCAAGATTAACTATGAGGTGCAAAACAGTGCAAATAAAAGGAAACTAATAGATATATGGTTGCAAGTTCTGAACATTCTAATAATTCAAATCGTAATCACTGAAAAACACTTTCAGTCTTCATGTATCCCATTATAGTGCAACCATGAAGTTAGAGTATATGATTTGGAGGTGTGAGGGTTCCTTACTTGCAGAGGGTGCTGTGGGACTTGACCCTTCAAAAATATCTCTGGAAATTAATTATGTTTTACTTTATTTGCACTAGCAGAAAATGTCATCCATCACTCAATTTGAACCACAAAGAGCCAGTTGAGGTAATGACACTTCAGTGTTTTCACAATTATTTTGAAATTGACATTTTATTAGTAACACCAATGAAAAAAAAAAAGTAGGGCGTCCAGAAATGTGTATATTCGGTTCACTAAGACAGACAAAGAATGTGCTCTGCCATTGAATGAAGGAGAAGATTACAAAGCAGCAAGATTATACAGAGCTGCAAAAAGTCCCAATCAAAAGAGTGCATGCTCAGAAAAAGTGAGTGAGTGGCTAGGGAAGACACCTCTGTTCCTGACCAGAAAATAGTATTTGTTAGCTAGTGTGATACACAATGTGTTTTCATAAAATGATTGTATGCCTGCATCTTGGTTGGTGAATTCTCACAGGTTTAGGGTTGCCACCTTCCTGCGTAGCTAAAACTGGAGTAAAACCATGCCCCTCGCATCACCAGTAAGCATGCCCACCCCATCTCCCGCCCACATCCCACCCATTTTGTGACATTGTGATGACATCACTCAGTGGGAATGCCCACTTTTTTGTTCCTGCTGCCTGCTTTCGGCTAATTTACTATGCTTTTCTGTAAAAAAAAGCATAGTAAATCAGATAACTTACAAACTCTGATAGTCTGTTTCCTTTTTGAAACAGAATACCGGAGTTTGTACAGTGTTTTCCGGACTACTGGAGAATCAGTTTGATTTCCGGATAGTCCGGAAAAAAAACGGAGGGGTGCCAACCCTACACAGGTTTACTTAGACTATTCCTTAGAGTAACAATTTTACAAAATTGATCAGCTTAAAGGAAACTCCACCTTAATTTAAAAATGTATTTTTTCATTCTGCCTTTGTTTTCTGAGCTATTTTAACACCTCAAAATCACGTTGACTTCTCCTTATAGAATTTCAAAATCCTTTCTACAAAATGGCTGCCAATGGGGCTTGACAAATCATCTCAATCTTGTTTTACTTCAAGCCTTTCTCTTTTCCATAATCCATTTCAAGTCAGCTTTGTATCAGTCATTCTAGTCATTAGGAAGTCATGTTATATTCCCATGCCATGGGCATATAATGGGATTACTGTCAGTCATCTTGTATATCTTCTATAACAGGACTGCTTCTTTTATATCTTGCATGTCCCTCAGTTGTGTGTGTCTCAGCGCTTGTTTTAAAGTACCCTAAAGAGTTATACAGCTGCAACCAAAAAGGCAGCTAAATTGAAGGCCTTTGTTCAAAGTAGTTTTTGTAGTCCAAGATGAATTGACAGTCCCGTCCTCCAACACTTTGATAAATATGTTACTACTGTGCAAGAATTAGAAGAAAAAATATTTTCTAACTTCTCTATAAATGTCACAGTTATCTTTGATACATTTGTCATCTTAAAATGTAAAGCAGTATAAACAAGCATTTAATGTTTAGCATTTCAATAACATGATGCTGTTTATGTAAATTTGTCAAAGAATAGCAGCTGCCTTTGAACCGTTGACTGAGTTAATTTTTCTGCTTTGCTATGAAAGGCATGACTACATTGGAAGCAGTTGTGAATTGGTGTAAGTTCCCTTCTGCTCTACAATAAAGACAGTGGAAACCAGTTTCACATATCTGTCTTTTTACAGCAACTGCTGACCTCCTTACTTTTGTTACCTTTCACTTGAGTAGAGCTGCATTTAATTAATTATTTACTGTTTTTATTAATGTATGGTCTGACTGAATGACTCACTTTATTGAATTTTGCTTTGAAATAAAATTTGCTGCAGAATACAAAAAACATGCATGCTCACGACAAATTTGCCCGCCCCCCCCACCCAGTACATCACCAGAAGGAGGGCTGTATGACAACAGAATCAAGAAGTAAGTGGAGAATTGCTTAGCATACAATTAACTCTTCGAAAATGGACTTTCTTACTCTAAAATGTATAATAAAAACAAATGGAAAAATGCACTGAATAAGCATTCTGTTATTTCATTTTTCCTATTTTTTAAGTAATATAGATACTATTTGGAGATAATGTAATAACTTGTAGGGTAATACCATTTTAAGTATTACTCAAATGGGTGACAGATGCTCTCATGGATGATGCATTTTTAAAAACAGTTAGTGAGCACTTACTAGGTGCTCTGCAAAATTAATGTTTTGTGTGGCCAACTGCATGGAATACAAACAGTTTCTTGTACAAAGGAAATTAAGTGAGATAGTAGCACCTCTGTTTTAAACATTAAGCTAACAAGATGAAAAGTTTGAGATAGAGCAGTTCACTCTCTTAACTTGGATGAGACTTTGCTGACGATTAATGCACGAGATGATCATCTACAATTAAGGTCATTTTTGTGTATGAATAATGGGGTTAAAATGAAGAATGGGAACAACTGTACAAAGGAACAGTACTAGGAAAGGGATTATCAGGGCCATAAGATGTTTAGTCATAATACCCTTAAGTAGACTGTTCTTTTTTGAACATGGGTTTGCATGACAATCCTGGTGTAAATTTGTGTTTAACCATCCAATCATCAAGACTATCCTTATCCTTAAAGGTAATTGAAATATTACTGTGGTTGTCCTGTAGTGGTAACTTATTCCGCAGGCTGGGAGTACACTGAGTTAAAAATATATCTCTCTTGTGGAGTCTTGTTTATCTGTTGGCATAGATTTATATCTCTAGTGTGGGTCTTTATTTGAAACAAATGGCTCTACAAAGAGTAAACAAAATAGGACTGGGTTTTTCGTGTTCTGATTAGTACAATCATCATGCTTCCTCAATAGTCAAAAAATCCTTCTATCTGGCCCCGATAATTCCAACAGAATTTCCTTAGAATCTGAAGTAATACTACCAAAACAAGTCATAGGTCACCTCAGACAGCAACCTGTAAGCTTCTGAATATAATGAGATTTGTGCTAATCTGCGGGGATAGCTGAACTATTTAAGGCCTTCAGTTTTCTTGGTAAGGTATCTCTGGGGCTGGCCTTTCTAGTTGAGCAATATCCTCTGATTTCTACATACCAAAGGGGACAGTGTATTCAATGATGGATATGATAAGGGAAGAATACAGTGGTAGTATTACTTCAGATTCTAAGGAAATTCTGTTGGAATTATTGGGGCCAGACAGAAGGATTTTTTGACTATTGAGGAAGCATGATGATTGTAGTAATCAGAACTCTTGTAATCCTGTCTATTTTTTGAAGAGGAGGATCATTTAAAACATATGCGGTGAAAGCAACTTCTTGCTGAATGCTACAACACTGCTTTCTTTGTGTTTTTTTTGTTTTGTATTTGTCTTGAAACCATTAAAGTACACTAGTTATGTCCATATTGCATCCCTTGCTGGAACAGTTTAGTATTGATTTATGAGCAGATAAGTGGACAGTCTGTAATCATTACCAAATATGGTTAACCATACTTCTGGGATATTGGACTGGATGTCTACAAAATAATGGCCAAACAGGAGAGGTCTCATCACTGATCCTTGTGGTCTTCCAATAGTAACAATTTCATGTTCAGAATGGGTATCATACCTTATAACCTTTTAAAGTAAGAAATCTGGATAAAGCCACAAGTAATGGGGGATAAAGGTCCAAAAATAAGGACACATTTTAAATATTGCTCTTGCAAACTTGAAACATTAATAAAATAACAGGTTTTGTATTAACATGCATTTGCTTGAGGGATATGAAGTCTGAAAATCAAATGTCTGCCATTATTTTCTGACTTCAGCCCTCAATGACTTGCCAATGATTTGCATGAAAACTACAATTTTATGAGGAATGGAGCAAATATATGGGTCAAAAATCTAGACATTCTGCAAAAATCTGGACAGTTGAGAGCTATGATGGGTACTATCAAGTGGTTACACATGTGACTGACTCATCTGAGGTCTGAACAATAAGAGTGATAGTAAACCTTCTTCTGAGAAATGCCAGCAGCTCCAGAATTTTAGGGTTCATATATGGCAATACTAAAAGCAGCATGATAGGTTTCATGATTGTTTCTAGCAAGGTGTATAGCGTTAGCAGACATTCATGTTAACTGTAGTAACATTCCTTGACCAATATAATTTATGTTCTAACTGGCTTGAATTGTGCCTGATAAGGGTCCTAAGCACCATCTCGTGTTAACTGTAGTAACATTCCATGACCAATATAACTTATGTTGTAACTGGCTTGAATTGTGCCTGATAAGGGTCCTAAGCACCATCTCACTTGTCATGTTAACCAACCTGCAAATAAATTAAAAAAATAAATAGATAAACGTGCACACACACACACACACACACACACATATATATATATATATATATATATATATATATATATATATATATATATACACACACACACACACACACATATGTAAATAAACAATAACAGTGAAAGTTTTATTGGCATTCATATATTACAGCAGCAGTGTTAAGAGATACATGTACAGATTTTAATTTTGGTTAACAGTACAGATGAAATAGAATAAGTAATTTGTTAGCGTTTCTGGTTTTCTCATTTTTTTCAGCAGTTAGAAATGTTTTCATACTTATAAAGTATCATTACTGACAGAATTTGAGCTACGATATGAGAGAGAGCAGCATATCACACGTAACTGGTACTTTATATATAAAACAAGTTCAATAGTCATGCCTTCCACTTGCAGACTGACTTTTGGAAAAAGTTTTTTGACCATCCTAAAATGTCTAAGGTACACCATTAAGAATTTAACCATCTCTATTGGATATCTACTAATTAAGAGAAAGTAGAGAAGCAGTGGAACAAATAAATGCATGCGTAAATATAAAATAAATTAAAATAAAGTAATATATTTTTAATAAGGCTGTCATACTGGCTATTTTATCAAATGCTGCAAAGTCATCCATATCAAACTGAAACTTCATGAAACTCATATTAGTGCAATGGACAATCATCTGCTTTTATTGGCAGAGTGCCACTTTAGTACCAAAGGAATAAAGCAGGAAAATTAATGTTCTTAAGTGATGAGCCTACATACTGTCTGGCACATTGCCATCAGACCTGTCTTCATTTCTTTTTAGAGCAAAGCAAGCTTTTTGCCTCGTGATCTTTTTGTACTTGAAAATGAACAGACTAAATCAATGTCAGATGCAGAAAATGCAAACTTGTTTCTCTTGCTCAGCTATTTTTGTTCAGACCAATACATTCTCTTTCAGGTGTTCTGGATTACATAATCCTTTATAGTCTACAGATTATAAGAAATATGTTACATCTCAAACTGAATAAAGTGAAAATGTTGTGAACATTGGAATATAGGAAAAAATACAGTACTGTCTAGTAAATCATTTTTTTCTTATTGGATTATCACATGGATTAGCATTCTGAAGCTTGGTTTACACCCTTATATTAAAACAGAGCCTTGGAATCTCTAGTAGTACAAAGTCTGAAAGAGAATCGCGCTTTTTGCCTCTCCTTCGGAAAAAAGGAGATGCCACAATCATTTTGAGATACAACACAGCAACATTACATAAAATTCTTAACTGCCATGAATTTGATTACTAAGGTTTGCATACACATCGCTGACTCTTACATTATAAAAAATGTTTGCTATTAAAAATCTGTACATACCCTCTATTGAAATGGTTCCACTGCAGTTGCTTTATGAAACAACAATAAGCCTCAAAACATTATTATACAATGTTATACAAATAGAAAAATATTGCTCCTATTATCAAAACAAATTGATTCCATAAATATCTGCCCTCTGAAGCAAATGAGTACAGCTTTCCCTATGATTCCTGAAGATCTGTTTGGAGTTTGCACATTCTCCCTGTATCTCTGTGGGATTTCTACTATGTCTGAAAAACATGCTGAGTGTTTCCATCTCAAACTCGCCAATGAATGGAGCTGTTGGGCAGCAGCACAGACTCTACATGGTGCCCTGTAGGAGGAAAAGTTGTACAGACCAACCACTACGGGCATCTACTTTGGTGCACAGTATCTTCAACATAGGAGAACATGGATCACAGACTGCAGGCCATGGCAGCGCTAGCCACTCGGTGTAAAATATGGCTCTAGGTGATTCAGTCATGTTGATATATGTCAAAATGGGCATGGAGAGTTACCGGTGATAAGTAGGTTGAGGACTCTGGCCTACTCTGACCTACGCCAGGGACCCTTGCTAACTGTGGGAGGGATATATGTGCCCCTACTGGCCAGTGTGTGCCTGCCATAAAGCCCAGTAGCACTGGGTCAATAAACTACTGGCTGGCTGGTGTCTAGTTGCTCAGCCTGGGTTACCTGGGAAAGCTCTCTTGAGTGAAAGCTGGACATAAAACCAACCAACCTGCCAAACATGAACTGAGAATTGCTACGCTTAATGTAGGTTCACTGACAGGACACCGCTTGGAAGTGGATGACATGATGATAAGGAGTAGGCTGGGCATCCTATGTATCAAAGAATCCAAGAAATTAGATAAAAGGGTAGTGCAGCAAAGCCACTTGGCTTGGGATCCAGCCTCTACTACTCAGGAAGGGGACAGGCTAGAAATGGTGTAGGAATTGTGGTGAGAGAGAGGCTTCAGAATTAGAAGGCAGTGAGGGATATCATCAGAATTAATGACAGACTCATGGCAATCAGACTCCAGTGTATTGAGGCAGTATTCATAATCTCAGCCTATGCCCCACAGCAGGGTTGTGATAGTGAGGAAAAGAGTGCATTCAAACAGCAGTTGCAAGACCTACTAGATAAAGGAGGACAACATGAATTGGTGTTGATAATGGCTGACTTGAATGCACCTATCGGGACAGACAGAACAGGATATGAAGACTTCCTGGGTCCACATGGGGTGAGACAACAGGAATAAAGAAGGAGAAGACATTCTAGACTTCTGTCTGGCAAATAGCTTGACAGTAGCCGACACATGGTTCAGAAAGATACAGTCACAAGATTACATACAAGAATAGCCAACATGAAACTCAGGTAGACTTCCTCCTAGTAAGGAAAAGACACTGGTTTAGACTCTATGATTGCAAAGTCATCCCCAGTGAAACAGTTGGCCCACAGCATAAACCACTTGTTGCCACAATCAGCTGCAAGCAGTGGTCAGAGAAGTCTAGGGTCAAAAAGGATCAGACCTGGGAGTTGATTGGAAAGAAAGCACAACAGTTCAAGTAATTACTCAGGGCTCTAGCACCCCAAGAATAGGAGAAAATAGGTGGAATTGAACAAGAATGACAGCACTTAAAAACAGCATGTGTTAGGACTACAGAAAAGATATCTGGCCGAGCCCGGTATGGAAATAGGATACATAAGAAAAGCTGGTGGTGGAATGCAGAAGTCAAGGAAGTCATCAAAAGAAAGCAGGAGTGCAGGAAGAAGTCGGAGATGGAAAAGAGTGACCAGGCTAGGAAAGACTACTTGTTGGCTAACAAAGAAGCTAAGAAAAAAGTTGCAATTGCAAAGAATGGGGCATCGGAAGCACTCTACCAACTTCTGGAAAGTGACTCAATAAGTGGGACAAAGAAACTATATCAGGTTTCCAGGCAAAGACAGAAAGATAAAGAAGATAGTCAGACACCCTTCATAAGGGATGCCAACAACAACTTGCTCACCAGTCCACAGGACATCAAAGGCAGATGGAAGGAGTATTTCTGGCAGCTTCTAAATGAAAACCCACGGAAGCTGTACTGCCCCAGATACAGCCTACAATGAGAGAAGAAGAGAGCCCACCCTAGAAGAAGTAAGAACAGCACTAAGAAAAATGAAGTCAGGGAAAGCAGCAGGCTCAGATGAGGTCACAGCAGATATGATAAAGATGTTGGGTGAGATGGGGAAGAAAGGGCTCCTGAGGGCACTAATAGTGTGGTGAGAAAGGCGTAGCCCAGATGACTGGAGAATAAGCATATTCATGCCAGTGTACAAGAACAAAGGGGACATCCACAACTGTGGGCAGTGCAGAGGCATCAAAATCCTATGACATAGCATGAAAGTTCTGGAGAGGGTGACTGATAAACGGATATGCAGAGTAGTAGAAAGTAAGATCGGAAATGAGCAGTTCGGATTCAGATCAGGATGCAGCACAATAGACCCAATGTTTACAGTGAGACAGATACTTGAGAAGAAGCTAGAGATGAGGAGAGAGTCCAACTGGGTATTCCCAGACTTGGAGAAAGCATATGACAAGGTCCCAAGAAAGCTGGTCTGGGCAGTACTGCAGTGGTTTCAAGTTCCTGAAACATTGGTAGAATTAGTACAGGTTATGTACAAGGACCCAATTGCTCAATTATGAACAGTGTTTGGTCTAACAGAGGGGTTCCCAGTGTGAGTGGGTATACACTGGGCTTCAGCCCTGAGCCCACTGCTGTTCATACTGGTGATGGACTACATTAGCAGATAGGTCAGAGGGGACAGATCAACAAAGCTCCTATGCAGATGATGTGGCATTACAGGCTGACTCCAGGCTAGAATTTCAGCAAAGGATATGAGAAGGTGCATGGGATGAAACTAAGCACAGATAAGACAATGGTAAATGCAGCCAATTGGGGAAATCAGAGGAAGATGAGAATAGAGATAGAAGGGAAGATAGTGGAACAGGTAAACAGCTTTAAGTATCTGGGAGGGTGTTTAAGGAGAAGGGAAGTCTGAATGAAGAGATCAAAGCTAGAATCAGAGGGGCTGTAGCCAACTGGCATAGATGTAGTCTATGACAGAAGTATGCCCAAGAATCTGAAATGTAATGTGTATAAGACTGTGGTGCAACCAGTACTACTGTATGGTGCAGTAAAGGCAGAACAGTTAAAGAAGCTAGAGGTGATGGAAATAAAGTGCCTGAGAAGGATGGTAGGATGCAAAATGTGGGACTGATGAAGAAATGAAGACATAAGAGCACAAGCCAAAGTAGTTCCAATTGCAGAAATGATCAGAGAATAGATTACAGCGGTTTGGACACATGTAGAAAAGCAGAAGACAATCTGGTGAGGAAGATTTGGGACAGACAGGAAGAAGGTAAGAGGAAGCAAGGATGTCCAGCAAAGAGGTGGATGGATTGTGTGAAAGAAGATCTGCGACAGTCAGGCATGAGTGTTGAAGAAGGCACTAGTGTGGAACTGAATCAAATGAGTTGGTGACAGTTAACACAATACCCTGACCCCATGTACGAAAAAATGGAAAAAGGAGACTGATGATGTGTGTGTATGTCTGTGATGTAACCGTGTGTGTATTTGCATGTATGTATGAATATATATATATATATATATATATATATATATATATATATATATATATATAGAGGGAGAGAGAGAGAGAGAGAGAGATGTATCTATAGATATATGTATACAGTGATATAGATATATAGATCTAGATCCTTCTATTTTTAGGCATTTGTTAGAAGCAGTAGGGCTCAGTTTGGGGTCAAGTTTTTGGTTCATTTTTCATGTTTTGCCTGGTGATAATATGCTGAACATCAGCTGATGATCATCATTAGTTTACTGCTGCAGTAACCTAATAATATGAGATGTATCCTGCCAGGAATAAGACACATGGCCAGCTTCTACATGCCCATATGACCTTTAGAGTTAGAGCAGAAAACAGAACTTTCCTGCTGTTGAAACAGCTAGCAATTCTGACTTTCATACCCACCTTTGTAGGTTTCATGGTTAGCTAGTCACCACAAAGTGGACAGGTAAGTATACTCCTGGAACTACATTCTATTTTATTGTAAAAATTATATCTTCTTTTGTCAGTATGGATGCCTAAAAGAAATGGAAAGAGTTAATGTGGGTGGCAAATGCCATTTAAAGATCATCACACATCATGTCTCTTCCTTCTAGTAGAAGGAAGCATATACTGCACATAGTTCTCAAGCTCATAACACAAACAATCTGGACAAAGCCAAAAATAATGGGGGGCCAAATTTTAAATATTGCTCTTATAAACTTAGAAAGTTGGTAGAATAAAAGTTCTTGTGTTACCATGCATTTTCTGAAGGATATGAAGTCAGAAACTCAAATGCCTGTCATTATATAGTGAATTCCTTCCTCATTGATAGCCACAAAAATCCAGAAAACCACAAATTTTATGTAGATCACACCCAAAATGAGTCAAAATCTGGACATTTTGCAAAAATCTGGACTGTTGAAAGGTATGATACTGGACACAATTAAATCTACTCACCAGAAACTAGGCTTTTCTCTCTCTCTTTTTTTTTTTTAATTTCTTCAAGTGCTTTTGGTCTCTAAGATGATGACAGGAATGCACACCATTCCTAAGTCATAGTGTGATTAAAGTTTATGAAACTAGTATTGTTTCAATCTTTGATGTTAGCCAGAAGTGCTCTTCACAGCACCCGCAATGTACCCACTAATGACTCCTCCTGTAATTCATACGGTGTTATCTAAGTACAATTCCAATAGTAAGCAACAGGCCTTAATGAAAATAATTAGAACTGTCTGGGTACCCTTCTTCTACATTGCTTGTTTAATTTGTTCCTCCTTTATCCTTAAGGCCCTTTGAAGCAGAAGATTTATTTTACTTCATATAGGAAATCAAAAACTGAAAGCTCTTAACAGTAGTATAACAGGCCATAATTTTGGCTCCTCATATATTACCTCCTCCACTCTCAAAGAAAAGTTTCTAGGGGAGCTTTCTTTCCTCAGATTCCTTGGTACCTCATCCTCCAGTTCCTCTTAACCATTTTGGCATTGCTCCATGTAAAGCCGTTGAAGGCCCATATGTCCTACAAGGCCATTCATATGGCTGCTTCAGGTAACTGAGAACCTCATTTTTCAGCTTCAGAAGAGAGAGTGGGCATTTATTCACCAAATCAAAATTCTTAAGAATGAAACCAAGAATGTGAATAGACTTGTTTTTAATTCAAGGAGCATTACACCTAAATTTAAATGCATTACTAGCAGTAATATGGAATGTACTTAGAACAATGCCACTAGATACTGCTGTAGAAACAGACCTTAAATATTCTTGCACCAGTACGTAATAAAAGAGTAAAGTCCAACCCTGCACCATGGCTGACAAAAACAAAAAAAATCATGACAACAAGGGATAAAGCCTGGAAAAATTGTATAAAAATAGAACACAGAATGCCTTCCAGCAATTTAGACATCTTGGAAACCTTGCAAAACTCCATGTTAAACAAAGGTAGTATACCAACCTACAAGACAGACATAAAAACAACCCAAAACTTTTTTGGTCATCACTGAATAAACTACTCTACTCTGGCAAGACCACCCCTCCCTCTCCAAAAACAAACAAAATGACAGACTATCTCCACACAGTTTAATTTATACAATCAATATGATCTCTCTTAGACACTAATACATCTGCCCCCCTCTCTATACCCCTTCCAATCAAAACTACCCACAGCTCTTCCAGTTTTAGTCCAGTAACTGCCTCGCTCATAAAGAAGTTGCTCCTTAAACTAAAAACTACTTCCATAGCTGTAGACCATCCACGATCAGACTACCTAGAAATGTCCACAGAAGTCATAGCCTTCTCTGTGTCCATATTAATTAATGAGTCCATAGAATAAAAAAAAATGTCCGATCACTGTGGAATAATTCTTATGTTATACCACTGCACAAAGATGGCACATCTACAAGCTTAATAACTACAGATCAATTGCAATTCTCTCCCACTCTCCATAATGTTAAAAAATGCATCCATATGCAGCAGATGCAATACGTAACCTCAAATAACCTGCTCTCAAAAACACAAATTAGTAAAATAGCATGAACGTACAACTGAATAGTACTGTGATTGGCCATTTCCGCATTTTGAAAGTCTCAATTGGCTGTTTTTATCAGCTAATTTACATACAAAATAAGATTTTGACTTCCTAAAGTAGAAAGGAGGTGTGTCACGGATAAACGATTGTCATTGGCTTCAGCTGTGTAAAATAGATGGAAAAATCCTGAAAATGATTTGTCCATTTTACATCGATTATATCCTCATTGGATGATTAATTTACAGCTACATTTCATTTAAGTAAATGACTGTCCCATACCTTACTACGATCTGAGGAAGAATAATTCGAAAGCGCTTATTGTTTGTTGAAAAAAGAACTTTATATATCTATATTTTTATTTTTATTTTTATTCTCCATTTCATTAAACATGTTCTAAGCAAGTTTCTTGTTTTTTGGACTTATTTTGAGAGCTATCTGCATTCAAACAGGATGCTAACCTTGGTGGATTTACTGTCGTTGTTTTGCTGGAACATAGAAACAATTTTCTGCTTGTGTCTACCATGTTCTTAAACTTGCCAACTGCATTTACTACTCTCTCTCTCACCAGCAACTACTTGTTTGACTCTCCTCAAAAAGACTTTCACAATAATCCTTGTTGTGATTTCTTATTTACCTATCTGGAAGGAAACAAGCTATTAAATGGCAACAAACGTTCAACCAGTTACTACAGGTGCCACTCAGAGTTCTATTCTCATTCCTCTCCTATTTAATATCACACCTCTACACACCATGCTAGTTTAGTTTAATATGCAGGTATCTCAGCATTAACATGTCTGACCTCAACAATAAATAACCTACAAGATATTACCCCAAAGTCGTCCTTCTGTAGAAACTTGTCTCAAAGAATCAAACCTCCTACTCAACCCAAAGAAAACAAAGTTAATGCTTTTACCTCAAAATGTTGCCAACATCAAAAGTAATTTTTTACCATAAACTCAGCAAATAATATTGTCATTGAAACTGTAACTCACAGTAATCTTCTAGGGATTATAACTGATGACAGTCTCAAATATGACTAGCATATACTGCACATAGTTCTCAAGCTCATAGCACAAACAATCTGGACAAAGCCAAAAATAATGGGGGGCCAAATTTTAAATATTGCTCTTATAAACTTAGAAAGTTGCTGGAATAAAAGTTCTTGTGTTACCATGCATTTTCTGAAGGATATGAAGTCAGAAACTCAAATGCCTGTCATTATATAGTGAATTCCTTCCTCATTGAATAGCCACAAAAATCCAGAAAACCACAAATTTTATGTAGATCAGACCCAAAATGAGTCAAAATCTGGACATTTTGTAAAAATCTGGACTGTTGAAAGGTATGATACTGCACACCATTAAATCTACTCACCAGAAACTAGGCTTTTCTCTCTTTTATTTATTTTTTTTTAATTTCTTCAAGTGCTTTTGGTCTCTAAGATGATGACAGGAATACACACCATTCCTAAGTCATAGTGTGATTAAAGTTTATGAAACTAGTATTGTTTCAATCTTTGATGTTAGCCAGAAGTGCTCTTCACAGCACCCACAATGTACCCACTAATGACTCCTCCTGTAATTCATACGATGTTATCTAAGTACAATTTTAGTTATTTTCATTAAGGCCTGTTACTTACTATTGGAACTGTCTGGGTGCCCTTCTTCTACATTGCCCTCACTTCTGCCTGCAAATCCTGGTATTTTATGACTTCATGTCTCGCTGTACATAAGACACTGTAGTCATTGGATGTAGCAATTTCAATGACCAATGCTACATTTGTCTTCTTTTCATAGATTACTATATCTGTTTTATCGCATCTATTTTTTGAACTATTGGCAATGTGTGATCTCATGTGATATAAACATTTTCTATAATGTTTTGGCTCATGTTTCAAATGTTTTTCAGCTACTTCAGTGTTATAATGTTTGCACAATCCCCAGTGTAACAGTCTTGCCACATTATTATGCCTTTCAGTATAAAGTCCTTCTGCCATTACCAGCAACAAGATGTATTTTATTTATCTAACATTTGTTAACCAGGAAAGTCCGACTTGGAATGAAATCAATTTTCAGCAGAGGCCCAGGGAGAAATGCTCCAGATGTGGAACTGTTTCCAATTTTCTTTTACAAAACCTACATTTGTTTGTTTCTCCCACATGTTCAGTGGACTTTGTAAACCAGTGTGAATGTAGTCTACTATCTTGGCCCACCAATATTAACCTTTCATCTTTTCCTTTAAATTCACCTCTCCTTAACCATTCCTGCATTCAGTCCTGATCAACATGAGGTTGTGCCAAGAGTTTTCCATATTTGCAACTATATTTAGGAATTTTCCGCATTTCTTGCCTTCTCATTTGATCCTTCACCTTATATACTTTCTTTTCATTTTTGGCACATACAGTTGCTGCCTGATTATCTACTTCTGGTTTAATTTCCATCCCACTTGACACTGTTATGTTTCTGCTAAACTAAAAGCAGGGAAGTCATCTTAGACTTATTCTCTTCATGTTTTAAAACTTTCAATAAGTTTGGATGTTATGAGGTTAGCAGATATGTATGCAGTCTTATGATTGCAGATCTATACATCTAATCAATTTTGAGGAGGCTTAAGCCTGCTTCATAACTGGGAATATAAAATCATGGTATATACTGATTTTTATAAATCATTTGATAATCATGAAGCATCTTATTGGTTTCCCTGTCCAACCAATCCAACACATTTTGAGGTCAGTCAGTAACTTCAAATCTAAGTTAGGACAGGAAGAGCAAATTGGTTTATAGCTTGGACTTTTTTACTAGATGTAAATGTCATTTCAATATTAATTTTAGTCTTCTAAAATATTCCTTACTAAGTTTTATTCATATTTATTCATGTTGTATGGCTAATCCTTCATCAGTTCCTAAACATTTATACACTCTCTCTTTCTCAAGTTCTTTATATCACATTCCTGTCCCAAAAATACAGCATATACAATGTAAAACAATCTAAACCTATTACAAAATCAGTCAAACTTGCAGTATAAGCTTCAAAACAAACACAAAACCAACCAGCACATCCTAGTATAAATACCACAAACATTCACTAGCCTTCTTACCTCAAAAGCACTCTAAACTCAAAAAATAACCACCAATAACACATAGTAAAGAAAGAAAGCCAAAAAATACCAGAGATAGTAATTCAGCCTTCAACGAGCAAGAAAGTACTGCAACAGCAAGAACAGGAAGTATAACATAATTCCCAGAGAAACCAGGACAATATGACTACCCATATACTAAAGAAACCAAAAGAAAATTTTCAGACTAATAGAAAACAAGAAACTGACAAAAGACATGCAGAAAAAAACACCTAAAGAAACAGAAATGCTACAATTAGAAAAGGGAAAAACAAGTACAAGAAAACAAAGTAGGCTATAAACATATTTAAAAACTGGCAAAACAAAAATTCTACAGTATAGACTTGCACACTATTGCACCAGAGAACTTAAACTCAATACTAAGAAAATTCTACTGTACAGTGTGAAACATAGTGGAAAAGAATATGTTATAAGCACATTTGTACCCATACATACAGGACTCAACAGAAACATAAACAATCCACCATTAAAGAGAAAACTTAACGTAATAAAAGGTACACATCTAGCAAATGTTAATGTATTTTCTTCTGTATTTTTTAATTACCGGTTTAAAGGAAAGATACAGTAGAACACCACAACCCACTAACAGTGCAAGACATAAGACAATTAAGAAATAGCCAAGCACTTTCCACAAAGAACTAATGACATTTCCAACAAACAAGGGAACCAAAACACTAAAGGTACAGTCTAGGTTAGGACACAAGAAACACCAGTGCAGTGTAGACCAGATTTATTAAAAGTTTTAGCATTTTTGTCTCTGTATAAGAAAGGCTTCTTCAGAAACATCAGTAACTGATGTTTCTTGTGTCCTAAACTGGATTGCACTTTCCCCAAAGAAGGCATATTGACTCTTCAGAAAATTCTGGTTTGATATCCAGTTATACTTCACAAGACATGGACATGAAGGAGTGCAATACCCCACACAAGACAGTTTCACAAAAATAAATAAATAAATAAATAAAAAATAAAGATGGCACTAAATACATAACCAAAATGTTAACGAACACACCAAAAACCATACAGAACATTGCTACCTCACAAAACAATTACTTAGAGCATTCATGTTTGAAAACCCTGCAGACCCATTGTGTTCTATAAACACCTAAAAAAATACCTTCAAAAATGTCATGTAATACACCAGCACTGGATCTCCACCCAAAGCGACTTCCACCAGATATACTCGATAAAATGGAAATGTGGTACAGAACACAACCTATGGGAATAGATTACCTTTCAAAAATGCAACCAAAAATTTTCAACTAGCAAATCTGTCAAAAAGACAAACCACTCCTTAAGAGGAACAGCACTAGCCTTACTTTCAAAATCAGGAATGGAAGCACAACAAATAATGAGCATTACAGTACATAAAAGTGAAATATTACTACACTCCAATTACCAGCTATCAGTAGGTGAATTCAAAACATGAGGAAAAATGATCCCTGGAACACATCAAACACCAAAAAAATCCAATAAATGAACATAATAGTAATAATAAAACAGACAATGACTCCCCGCCCCCTGCAAAATGAAAATCTATAACACAGACGAAAACACATCAGAAACGACACAAATCAAAGAAGAAAAAAATAACTTATGGAACATTAAACATCTACAACGTGTAAACCAAATAAAATAAGTAAACGTATGCTTGTGTGTAAGTTAAACCTTAAAAAATAAAATGTATACATAATTAACTATAAACACAATATCTCAGGTACTAAACTAAGAATAACTCAAGCCAACATCTGAAGCCAGACAACAAAAAAGCAGTATAAAAGAAACTGCAACAGCAAAACATACTTGTATATAATTCTATTTTTACATTTTTTTGGAAAATTAATAATAACTTACATTTAAATTAAAAGAAAAATAAAATAAACAATAAACTTGGACTAAAAGTCTAACTATTTTCTCTCAGAAAAAGTGGAAGAATAGAAAATAAAACAAAACTAAACCTAAATGACAACATAAAAAACACAACACAAAACTAACACCATTGTATCTTCAAGATCCAGACCCCACCAACCCTGGGTAAATCCAGCATTAACCACACCCAGCCATGGCTTCTTGCTATATTAATTTAGCTGCACAGTAATATATCCTATTTACATATGTTATATTGTATGAATCTCTATGAACAGTCCTAATTACTGTGTTCATTTGTTTTATCAAATTTCTAAGTTTTTGGGTTTAATTGACTTTTTGTAGTCTATTTCTTTCATTGATCTTGATATTTCTGTCCATCTCTAGTAAATCAGGCAAACTTTTCTCTTAGATCATTTTCTTCTAAACTGAGGGCACATGCTTTGTTGTCCAATTCCTGTGGACATTCCATAGGAAGTTCTAAAGCATCTTCCTGTGCTACATTCTCTTGTTTCATCCTGTGTCATCTGTTTCTGTGTCACATGGGAGCTCACTGGCCTGTCACTCTACATTGACTGTGTCAGAGTTGCCAAAGTTTCCTGTTCCTTCTGTTGCTTTGCAACTCCAACTGAGCTTGTGTGCAGGTTCTGTATGGAAGGCACTAAAGCATCTTCATATGGCAACTGATCAGGTGTTTCCCACTCCACTGGCTTCTTCTTAATTTGAGGATCCATTGCTCTGTCCAGCTGTGATGTTATCAGAAATAGATCACTTTGCCAGTAATCTATAACTTCAGTTTCTGTTTCTTTAACTCCTCCATTACTAATCGTTTTCCATTTTTCCTTATAGGTTCATAGTTTCATATGAAATTACTAGTTTAATGGCGCAAGAGCCCTTACAAGCCTAAGCAGTTTTACTCAGATTTTACTCCATTTCAATCCAAAAGGAAAAAAAAAACAAGGGCCAGCAAGCAGGGTTTTAACTACTTTTATAGAATGTCTCTGTCTACAAGGAACATAGTGCCATGTGATTACCCATCAATCGGTCCAGATTGTGCTTGAAGATGTTCAGAGAAGGGCTCTGCTTCATGCGACTAGGAAGCCTATTGTAGAGGATCAGCAATTTCTGGGACACACATCTATCTCTCCAGCATGATCTAGTCAGGTCAGAGATCAGGTTTTTATCTTTGGAACGGGTAACCCTCATGCAATTAGTTTTGCAAATATGCAACATATCCATAAGGGCTGGGTCAGAGATTGCCTTGTAGGTCAGACACAGATCACCCCTCAGTAATTGGTAGGAAACTGAATACAGTGATAGGGCTTTTAACTGGTCTGCACAAGACATGTTGTTTATACCCTGTATTTTTTTTTTTTAGAAATCTCTGTGGATATTCCAACTATTGCAAGTGCCTGGCGAGCTTATTCTTATTTTTTGTATTTAAAAACTGTCCATATTCAGATGCTTTTGCTTGTATTTCTCTTCAAATATATTTTGTGCTGTGCTTTCTCCTTTGCATAAATATTGCACCATATTACATCTCTTTTTCTTTCCCATGTCCATATTTCTTCTCCTGCTCCTCCTGTTTCTCCTTACTTGAGGACTCTCTGTTCCATCACGCTGTGATAGAACCTGTGTGAGACTTTCTACACTAAATCCTTCACTTTACAGGTATTCCATAACTTCAACTTCTGTTTAATTCATACTGTAATAATCTTCTGTTCCATATTCCCTCTTTGTGATCTTATTTTTTATATTGTGAAATTTTCCATATTTGGATGCATTTGCCTGTATTTCTCTAAAAATATCTTTGTGGCTGCTTTTTATATTGATTAATTTAGTTTTCTCCTTTTCATAAATACTGAACCATATCAGTTCTCTTTCTTTCCTATGTCCATGTTTCTTTTTTATACCTTTCAAAAATCTCTAGATTTTGTTCTTTATATTTTCGCACTTCCTCATTCACTTCTTTATCCAAATGTTCCAATATTTCTTGGTCTATATAATGTTTTTCATAAGTCTGTTGTATTAATGAATTAACTTTTTATTTGAAGCTACTGACAGTTTTTTTTCTTGTGCAAGTATTTTTCTTTCCTCTAATTTTTCTTTTAGTCTTTTTGTATAACTTCTCTGTGGATATTCTGGGATTTTGCATAATAATAACAATGCATGATTTCTTTCTTATCCTCAGTAGTCCACTCTATCGATTTTATGAATCTTTTTTGGCCAATCAGTTTTTGTGGACTACTACCGCATCCTAACCCTGGGCTTGGCCTTGCCACATTGTAGGAAGGTTTCCATGTTGTGAGGATTTTACACTGTCATTTTGTCCAGTCCTGGCTCCATTGCCACTTCTCGGTTTTGGCATTTATTTACCCTGGGTCTTGTGCAACCACCTATCTTTTTTTATTTTTAACCTGCTTCTGTCCATGATGTATGCTATATAAAATACAGTCTATATATCAGTGTCATCTTGGTGTGATTTTATGAAAAACAGGATTCACCTCATTAAGGTACTCACCAAGACTGAGGATTAATTCAATTCCAACAGCACTATTCTCCTGTGCTTTCTAATTTGTCATCGCTCCATACAGACCCCAACCCATCCATGTAACTAGGCTCCCTTTAAAGGATCAATGGATTCCTTACAGATACTGCAAGAAAAACTCTAGCCTCCACCTTCTTACTGCTGACTCTGTTATGAGCCACTCTTATCATAACAAACTTAAACAATACTCAAAGAAAGAAATGTGCCTTCTGCTGCAATAAAATAGCTAAATTTAACTGGTCTCCCTCATAGGACCAACCATTGCCATAGCTTAAAAACCAAAATGTTCTGAACTATACATCTAACTGCAGCACACAAACTCATTCATCATCCAGAATAATGCCCTGCACTACATAACTTTTTACTAACCTACTGTCCATCAAGGAATCTCCACTTTAGTAACAAATTCTTATCACTTCCAAGTAATACAAATATTTTTGCAGAAGACTTGCTCTTCTCCCAATATGTTGCTAAACTCTGGAAAAGTATCCCCACATAAATAAAACTCTCTGACAAACTCAGTAATTTTAAGCACTGCTTAAAAAACATCTTAACCATCCTGGCCCTGCACATGTTCATCTCAAGGTTGGAAGTTAGTGTTCACCATATACTTTCCAAATACTCTCCTTAAACAGAATGCTTTCAATTTCTCACTGAAATGACAAAACCATTTTTGTACATAACTGCTGTCTGTACAATCCACCAAGTTGCATGTGAGCTTTCTTTTTAGTAACTTCCACTTTTTTTAAATCTTAGAATGTATTAATGTAACTACTCTGTGTATAACTGGAACTTAGTACAATGCAATGTAAGCAAATGGATCTTTTCTCCCTGGGCCGCCACAGAAAATGGGTATTACCCAGTCAGACTTTCCTAGTAAACAAAGACAAATAAATAATAATGCCAAGATCTCTGTATTCTAATAAATCTTGTAAGTCATTGAGCACTAATTTCATTAATAACTTTATCAAAATATAAAACATTTTTTCTTTTTAATTCGTAGCCCATTTTGGTTCAGTCACATATTAACATAGGTTAAATACTAATTAAATATATTAAGATCTTGATGCGGTAATTTGACTTCCAGTTTTTAATTATCTGCATATTTAGCCATCCATGTACTTGGAGTTTTGGTATTAATGAAAAGTCAGTCTTGAACAACACCCACCCCAAGGCTGAGCCCTGTGGTACATCCTTCTTGACTAGTGCCATATGTATAATTCTCACTTCTCACTCTTTGGAATCTCCTGGTCAGCCAGTCAGCAACCCAACGAATGACACAGGGATTTATTGCTTGCTTCCACATTGCCTCTGTAATGACATTGAGATGTACTGTTGAATGCCTTTTAAAGATCCAAGTATACCCACACTAGGTAGTCCCTGGTTCATAACTAATGAGACTGGCTCATAGAAATCAGCTGTTTGTAAAAGTCAAACCATTAGGAGTAAAGCCATGTTATGAGATATCCCTTGAATGGACATTGTTTAAAATTAGCAAACAACTTTTAAAACATCTTCCAATCAAGGATGTAAGATTAAGTCATCTACAGTCAGTAATTTTATCCCTAGTTCACTTTTCAGAATAGGAAGGGCGTTAGCAAGTTTCCAGCTGATGGGGACTGTTCCATTTAATAACATTTTTAGTAAAAAAAAAATGTAACAATTGCTGTTAAATATTTACTGCAGACAACCCAAAATAATCCAGGAAAATGATCAGGTCTGATCCCACTATCCTGTATCATGTGTCTTAAAGGTGAACTAACCATGTCAAACTTGATTGTTGGAACACCTATCCCTGGTTAATTATATTGCTCATGTCAGGGATATCTTCTTCACCAGTGGTATTTCCTGACAGGAAGTATTTATTGAACTCATTAGTCAGCTGCTTTCTTCACCAATGGTATTTCCTGACAGGAAGTATTTATTGAACTCATTAGTCAGCTGCTGTCCTGCATGTTAAATCATTCCATTGTGTGAAGTAGGACCTGGAGCTTTAACCCTAGCCTTAGACTGAGTAACATATGAATAACATTTCTTAGTAGAGGCAACATAGTAAATGCCATTAAAACTTACATTTATCATTACTTTATGATGCTTTCAGTATCATGTTAACTAAATTATAAGCTTTTTTAGAGATTTCATTCTTTAATCTATACTAAATTGTTGTGGAAGAAGAAGAAAATGCTTAATATCTGGAGGAAGTTTAATTCCACCATGGAGGAGTCTACCTACCAGAACACCTAGTAGTACATTTAATGCAGTTATCTAGTCCACGGCAAATCTTTTCAAATGATGCCTAACTTGCACAAACTCTCTCATCAGCCATTGTTGCAACATCCATGAAATTAATTTGTTGAAATATATCTACATCAACAATTAAAGTTTTAGCAAAAACACAGCCTGCCACTCAAAATGTTTCTGTCTTATTCCTTTAAATTCAAATGCTGTATGGTTGGAGTTGCCAAGTGGGCACAACTGTATTACATTAGTTATTTTATCAGATATGTCTGTGAGGAATAAATAAAAATTATATGTAATGTAGTAGAAAAATCAGTAATTTGTGTTAAATTATTACTCTGACAAAAACATAAAATTCATCTTCCTGAGCTGACCCAGTTATTCATTCACCCAATCTATTTTTGGAAAAGTAAAGTCACCCGACATTATCAAATTCTTAGTATTCATAAACTGCTTTAAACCATCTATCAACAAATATTTGTTTAAAATTTCCATTGAGGGACTTTTATAATAAATTAGTAGATTAATAGTTAAGTGATACCTACTAATCACTTAATTCTAAAAAAATCCCAATGTTTGATAAACTCCAGGTACCTTAACAAATACCATATGAGTAACAAATACTGAAACAGCACCTCCCCTTATCTTTCCCCTCAAACATTGATACAACTGACGACAAAGCAGCATGACTCCTGCACAATTTCAGGTTTCTGTACTCACAATCACATGATAGTGGTTCTCCCTACAAATTAATTGTAATTTATTCCGTTTCATATTTAAGGTTCTCGTATTTGCATAACACATTTTTAGAGCTGAATAATCTTTCCATAGACTTTCTAACTGTACTACATGGGTAAAATCCTAAAAATGTTTCACAATATCACTATTTTTTTTTCCTCAGCATTTTACCCTGTGATAATTCAAATGAAACCTGACCTTACCATACAAATAATCCTTTATACACAATTCATCCTGGATTATAATTAGATATATATTGTTTAACACCTGGCTGAGAAATATTTGGCTTTCAAACAGTCTTGATTTACTAAACTGATAATTAGTCAAAGCAGGGGATGATAACATTTCTTTCTACGGCTGTCAGATTTTTACTCCAGTAACTGGAGATCTGAGGCAATAAAAAGCATTTCCTCTGGCTCTCCTGCTGAGTGGGTTATCTTTTTCCTGACAACTTTAGCAGGATGAAGGACCTCTTTAACAAGTAACAAAAAGAAATATCAGAAACTCAGTATAGATATTCAAATTTACTACAGGCAGATACCCTTCAGCCTGTAGCTGTTTGTCCTACTTTACTATTTTTAAAAGATGCCTTCCTTCCATCTAGTAGTAGTATATAAAATTCCTTGAACTAACAAATTTTTATTTAGTAACCCTAGTGCAGACTTTGTAATAGTATCTCTGTCAAAACCTTCTTTTTCTTCTTATGGTAGCCAACCCTATTTCATATGATAAGGATGGCAGTACTTTGGAAGTTTGGAATCAAAGTATATACTAATTCCATAGGTCCCTATGTAAGTACTAGTCTAGCTGCTCTTGTGGGCAATTTAAGCCTAGCCAATTTTCATTTTTGTGTTCAAAATAATCTTATTTGGTTGTAGACTGGCCTTACCCATCCCATGGCTGATAATTACATATGGGTCTGTATTACCTTATAAAAATGTATTTCCATTGAAAGCTTCTCCATCAACACTGAATCACCAAAATTCACTTCCACGAATCACAGTTTTATTTCCAGGGTGAAGAAGTAGTTGGCCAACACCGCAACTTTGTCCTCTTCACCACTGTAAGGCAATCTTGGAGTTGCTATATAAAGTTAGGGGATTGTGGGTGGGGTGAAGCCCTCCATTAATACGTTATGTGCTCCAGTGTGTTACGGGATAAGTGTTTCCTTATCCTGGGAAAAATTCTGTGGTTCGCGGAAATTAATTTTGGTAATTCACTGTCGATGGAAATACATTTTGATAAGGTAATATAGACCCTTATATATTACCCTAGTGAGAATAACTGGAATCATACCATAGATAATCTGAGAGGACTCTAACATGGGCTAAAGCATTCAGGAGCAGTCCTGTGTTAAATTTTCTGTTTCCTATACAGCAATCTAAATTATATTGCAAAATGGACAGGGATAAACTATTCCATAGCAGTGGTATTCTCTGAAGAATATACCTGTCCCTCCAAACCATTCTGTTGATGTTTCAGACAAAGTTTAGATCCCTAGACTGAGTATTTCTGATAACATTTGAGTTGCTGATGTGTAGTAAATCTATCAGTAATGGTTTGGAAGATGCCTTGCATGCCAGACATAGGTTACCTCTTCGCAATCTGTAGGGTACAGTGGAAGAGCTTTGAGTTGGTTCCTGTAGCACATGTTTAGGCCTTGTATCCTTTTAGTAAGGTATCTCTGCATACCTCTCAGCCATACCAAAGTCCTCGGTATTTACTGGTCTGAGGGTAAAATAATGGGGTGCCATGAATTCCCATGTGGCCCCTTAAATTCACAATTTTTTTTCAATTTTTATTATTTAATGCGGCTTTAAAAGTATGGCTGATATCACCATGTGTCACCAGCATACAGGGGCATTCATGATGACATCAGCTCCGCTGACTCAGAGGAAGTTGGTTTAATGTGATTTTGTTTTCTCGGCCTTTTTTACCAGTGTATTCTACCCAGTCTTTTTGAATAAATGCTTGCAGTCATCTTGGCTTGTTCATATTCACCATAGCTGCATTGGCTTTTAGTCTCAAACTAACTGTTAATTGGAAATTGTAATGCAGCAGCAACAAGCAGAACAGAGCTGTGCATGGAGTCAGGTTAACATCTAATTTATGGCCAGTCAATTTCCTCAATCTAGCAGTAATTATGATTTGTAGGAGCACAGAGCAATCTATATGGAAACCAGTATAACCACAGACAGAGTAAAATAAAATAGGCTTATGCAGGTAAATATAATAAAGCATAGAATTAATGCTATCTCAGAAAATAGTTATATTAAGAAAGCATTAATTGTACAATTAATAGCAAGGAAAACATGTGGACATTTTATTAACAGTAATCGGGAATGTTATGTCACTAATTACCTGGGTGAGCAAGCAGCACAGGGGGATCCCAAGAGGGAGAGACTACACTGCTGTGTAACAGTTTTTAAATGACACACAGGATTATGTACACTGTAGGCTATGGGTGGTGTAGAAAAGTAGTTAAGGCGATTTCAGGAAGCAGGCTGCCTATGACAGTGTGGGAAGCACTAGAAAGCAGTCAGTAAGATTTGAAGGTAAGCAATGAAGTCTTTCAAAGCATTATTTGCTGTCCTTGTTGCTTTAATTATTATTTGCAGGTCATGATCGTGATGATTTAAAAAAAAAAAAAAAACATAGTCTAGCAGGGATCTTTATCAGCTTTGTGGCACAAAATACCAACTGTCCATGGTTTGGGGCATTGCGCCCCACAGTGTATGAATCTTTCCTTATTTGCAGGCTGGCTGTCCGCACATTGTCACATGTCATCATCATCATCATCAGTAATCTGGCCCTGCACATGGTCACATGTCATCATCATCAGTAATCTGGCCCTGCAGATGGTCACATGTCATCATCATCAGTAATCTGGCCCTGCACATGGTCACATGTCATCATCATCAGTAATCTGGCCCTGCACATGGTCACATGTCATCATCATCAGTAATCTGGCCCGGCACATGGTCACATGTCATCATCATCAGTAATCTGGCCCTGCACATGGTCACACGTCATCATCATCATCAGTAATCTGTCCCTGCACATGGTCACATGTCATCATCATCAGTAATCTGGCCCTGCACATGGTCACATGTCATCATCATCATCATCATCAGTAATCTGGCCCTGCACATGGTCACATGTCATCATCATCATCAGTAATCTGGCCCTGCACATGGTCACATGTCATCATCATCAGTAATCTGGCCCTGCACATGGTCACATGTCATCATCATCAGTAATCTAGCCCTGCACATGGTCACATGTCATCATCATCAGTAATCTGGCCCGGCACATGGTCACATGTCATCATCATCAGTAATCTGGCCCTGCACATGGTCACACGTCATCATCATCATCAGTAATCTGTCCCTGCACATGGTCACATGTCATCATCATCATCAGTAATCTGGCCCTGCACATGGTCACATGTCATCATCATCATCATCATCAGTAATCTGGCCCTGCACATGGTCACATGTCATCATCATCATCAGTAATCTGGCCCTGCACATGGTCACATGTCGTCATCATCATCAGTAATCTGGCCCTGCATATGGTCACATGTCATCATCATCAGTAATCTGGCCCTGCATATGGTCACATGTCATCATCATCAGTAATCTGGCCCTGCACATGGTCACATGTCATCATCATCAGTAATCTGGCCCTGCACATGGTCACATGTCATCATCATCAGTAATCTGGCCCTGCACATGGTCACATGTCATCATCATCAGTAATCTGGCCCAGTAAACAAAAATAAATATAATAAATGATGCATCTGCTTCATGTAAAACGAAAAAAAAACTGTTCCTGGGCAATGTAAATAGGGGCCTGTTAGTGTAATTCAAACCTGACACCGATGAAGAGGTTTTAGCTAATCTAGTTTTTGCATCTCCCCTCCTTATACAACCATTGCAGTGCATAATCTCCAGCTGTGTCTGATGTTTTTACACTGGTCTTTGTCATGTAAGATTGTCAAGTTCTAATAGTCATAATGATAAACATTTCAAACTTCTCCATCCTTATGCTTACATATATAAATGGTATTTTTTCATTACTTGATTTATTATGGGCTCTCTGGTAGTGTTTACTGTTCTACATGTTGAGGCCATTTTTATATAAATCAGATATGTGATGTGTATATAGTCCATTTAATGACCATGTCCATGACAATAATTGTTTTGTAATGAGTACAGATATTTTGAGTATCATTTTTATGGCTGGAAAGTTCTGAAATGGGTACTTTTGTCATTATTGGTTCATACTGTTTGTTTTACTGTTGCTTATTAGAAAAAAAAAAGGTCAAAACTACAAATTTAAAATGCAGTCCAACAAATGTTGCTGTGTTAAATAAGACATAATTTTAAGGTGAATCAAAGAATGCATGCATTAATTCATGATCCTAAAAATGTATGCAGGTGGTGAATGGTTTGAAAACAGCCCAGGGACTGAGGCAAACTTAAATCTATCAACATCCAAATGCATTTTCAGTAAATGTGAGCTCAAGGGAAGATAGGTTTATTGTTGTTCATGCTAAGTTTGTTTACAAGAAAAGTTTATTGTTGCTCATGCTAAACCTGTTTTCATTGTGAAACTGCTTTGTTTTGTATTGTTTAATGCCTATCTGTGTTTGTGCTATACAATTTGAAATAAAATGTTTTAAATTAGCTCTACATCTCTGTATCATTGTAAAGATACAGAAGAAAATATTAGCAACTATTGTACACATTGACAATTTTGAACAGCCTTTAAGGCAATCAGGAAGATATAGCCAAGTAATGGGACACTGGAATGACTATGGAGGGGGGTGGCTGGTCCATTACCCTGCCTAGTGCCTCATTTAACTAAGATCTTCTCTGGTAAGAGGAAAGCCCAGGGATCACTACATAAAAATTTACAATTGGGGGAAGAGGAGGTAGAAATGAACAGCTGATTCCATAAAATATAAGATGATAGCGACAGATTACAAGCGCCAATCACAGAAGATGTGACAGGAGCAGTAATTAAGAGGGTAAACAGGGAGGTTCTTAAGTTCAGGCGTTTTTTTCCTCTGAAATATTAAATGGGGAGCCAGAAATAAGGAAGATTTTGTCTTTGACTACCTTATACAATTCCTTGCTGTTCACAAAGAAATTACATCATCCATGCAACACACAAGAACAATATTGTTGCAAAAATCCATAGAGTAGATGCCTAGCCAAGATTATTTCAGGCCTATATCTCTGCTAAATACCAATACTACAAACAATATTGTTCTGGCTATATTTTGTTTTATTTAATACATGAGTGTTTATATTAGTTAATCTATTTTTATAAAAAATTGTATTTTAGGTTTTTACAAAAGTTCAAAGTTTGATACAGTTTCAAATATTAATGTAAATAAAACACTATTGTTATGGTTATATTTTATGTTTATTATTTTGGTCAATGTACATTTGAATGTTTGTTGGTATTTTGCCCTTCTTTTGGTAGAGTTGGTTCCTGGGTGACTACGATGCAAGATAATAAATATACTCTTGTTGCAAGGACTTTGGAACAATTACTTTTGGACCTTTCATAATGATACCATTGTCAGACAAAATCCCATCTCTTTATGGAAAATACGATTGCACTTTTTGAGGTAAACTGTATTGCTTTGATGGCCATCCTTGATTGACAAAGTGGTTGAGCCTTTGTCAAACTTGATCTGTGGCTGGATGATCTCTCAGCTCATCAAGATGTGTGGAAGAAAAATTTCTCACTTCCATGACTTCAAAATCAAGATTCTCATTCTCATGCTGTTAAGTGGTGTTTCTGGGTGATCTGGATAATGTGTCAGCAACATAAAGAAGTTTACCTTTCTTGTAGATGAGACTAAAATTATACTTTTGTAATCTCAGCATCACGCATTGCAATCTGGCTGGAGCTGTATCCATAGACTTTCTCAAGATAGTGACTAGGGTTGGTGGTCTGTTTCAATCTGGATAGGTCTACCATAAACATAATCATGGAACTTTGAACATGCAAACTCAGTTGCCAAAAGCTCTTTCTCAATCTGCATATACTGAATTTCAGTTTGGGTAAGAGTTCTCGATGCATAGGCAACAGGTTGATCCTCTTGTAGAATGACTGGACCAAGACCAAATTTCAAAGCATCACATGAAAGAGTAACAGGCTTGTGAACATCATAGTAACTGAGAGTTGGTGGACTGGCAATTCTCTGTTTCAGGACATCAAACACTCTTTGGTGTTGTTCTAATGAAGACCAGGATACATCTTTACTCTGAGCCTTGTTGTAAGTTGGCTCAGGTCTGGAATGAATTTGCCGAGTTAACCATGCCAAGAAATCATAGCAAGGCCTGAACATTATCTGGAACTGGCATCTCGAAGATGGCTGTTTGCTTTGAAGGGTCTGATCATAAGCCTGAACTAGTAAATAAATGGCCAGCATAAGTAACCTCTTGTAGCCTGAATTTGCATTTCTGTGGATAGAGCTTAAGATTCACTTGACATCCTCTTTCCAGAACTTTTCTGAGGTTTCTGTCAAGCTCAGCCTCAACTTTACCTTTTACTAGTATGTCATCTAGAATAATAGCACAATGATACCCAGAAAAAAGTTACTCCATTGCACGTTGAAATACTTCACTTGCAGAATTTATCTCAAATGGCATTCTCAAAAATCTGTATCTGACAAATGGAGTACTGTACTGAACATAGTGAGCAATGAGGATTTCTTGTCAAGCTGAATTTGCCAAAAGGAGCACTGCATCTAAGACCGAAAAAACAGTAGCATTTGGAATCAGAGCTTCGACTTTTTTCACTGTGCCCATTGGATGATGACGTCTTTTTAGTGCTTTTCTCAAATCTCATGGATCAGTACATATTCTGATGTCATCTGAGTTTTCCATTGGGCTACAACCATGGAAGATACCCATTCATTTGGTGCATCAACTGGATAAATCACACCTTGTTGCACCATTTTATCTAACTCAGCTTTGACTCTGTCCTGCATGGCTATTGGAACTTTTCGAGCTGGCTAGATAACTGGACTGACATCTCGGTCTAACTTCATGGCATACACAACTGGAATCTTCTCTAGTTTGTCTTTGAAAACATCAGCATAAGTATAAATAATATACTGAATGAAATTAGAGTAGTGGCCTGTCAAGCTAACATAATGGACTTCCTTATTAAATGAAAGCAGTCCCATTTTCAAACTATCTCTGAACCCTAATAATGACTGGACGTGCCTCTTGACCACATAAAATAAGTCATAACATCTCCCAGCAGAGTAACATGAAAGCACTACTGAGCCTTCAGTCTGAATATCTTCTCCACCATAAGCAACAAGCTTCACACATCTTGCCAAATCAAGCCTTTCCCTATGACACACACTGGCAGATGTTGCTGCTGACATTGCACTTGGAATCTGTCTCATCTTTGAGCTCTGTGGGGTTTCCATTTATCTGAACAAAAGAAAATACTTCATTCTTTGCCCAAAAATCTATTGCAATAACTGTTTCATGAAGCACTGACACACCATCACAACATAAAGAGTAGGATTGCACCTTTCTAATTGATCAACTCATTTCCTAAAATGTTCCCTTTTAGTAAAAGAATGTTTGCCTTTTGATTTACAAAACCTTTTGAAATTATTCAATTTATTGTATTTGTGGCATTGCTGACCAAAAGCTAAACATTTTTCACTTTTAGATTCATGGTTTCTACCACAATTACGACAGTTGGCAATGAAACTAGGTAAGCATGTGCCCTCAATCTTATGCCTGTTTGCTGACTCACTCTTATGCTTCAGTGAGACTGTTCAAATTCTAGAACTTGCTGAAAAGCTCTGGGGTTTACCAGTGGGTACTGCAGGGGCTACAGTTGCTGCCATGTGCTTGGGCTTGTTTCTTTTAAACACATGTCGCATACTATCAACATGAGCTTTATCGCTGTGCCTTCTAGAGCTATTCTCATTTGTAAGCATATCTGTGTGCTTTTCTGTGAGCTTGTATACCTGACAAATCTCAGTGGCCTTATTCAAAGTTAAATCACTGTCATGAAGCAAAATCTTTCTCATAGCATCATAATTAATAACTCTCACAAGTCTGTCTTTTATCAACTCATCCCTTAAATCACTACATTTACATGTTTAAGCCTTATTTCTCAAGTCAGTTATATATATGCTGCAAAAGTTTCACCACACTTTTGATTGCTTGTATAAAATAAGTACCTTTCCATTGTATCTGGAGGTTACACATTTATCTAAATTTACACTTCAAGCAGTCCGGGTCCTCCCTTGACTTAGCCAGTACAACAATATGACGTTTTTTTCCTTCTCTTGCATAGATAGATGGATACACAAATGAATGTTCTCCTTCTATGGCTTTTTACCCAGCTTAATTAGGCTAGATAAATGCCTTTGTATGGTCAGCTTTATCAGAAAATGCAGCCTGCATGAAAATGTATTCGTGCTCAAACACACTCCAGTTCTCTGCAGTATTATCATCAAACACAAGCGCACTAGGTTTTTGAAATCAATCTGCCATGCCCATAAAGTATGCACAAACACACTGAAAATATGGTCCTTGTAATTATGTACAAACAAACTGTGCTGTGAGCTTGTAACAACATTCAAATGCACAATAAACTATTCAAAATATTTTACTTTGTGAAATATGCTCTGAAGTGGCTGTTTCTTTCCATGGTTTTGCATATGAGGCTGTTCAGACTTATGGGTCATGTAATTGCCTGGGTCTGTGGAAGGCTCTTTCTTATATTGGGAAGTTACTGTAGTTCTGCATTTGCTTGGTACAAAAGCAGTATGGAGGCAGAGATTGAGTAATGTTAGGGTATATAGCTAAATCCTGCTTTTTACTATTTAATATGCATCCAGGTATATTTGGGTCTATGTTCAGCCATCAAATGGAAAAATCATTGAACAGCATTACATTGAAAATGCCATTCATTGAAACCCCTCATGTGGGGGCTGCACCTCCCACACCCCCCTGCTAATTATATATACCAACTCTGAGACTGTATTATAGTGGGGAAAGGGAAAATGTCCTGATCCCTACCATAATGTCATCTTATTTGAATGGTTAGATGAAAAGCATGTTCAATGAGAGATGCTGTTAGATGCTTTTCCCGTTTGATGGCTGAACATAGACCCGGATATTGTCAGCACTCATCAGTGCAGTATTTTTATCTTTTGATAACACTTGTTGAATTAGTCTTGTCTGATGGGTGGAGGTGAGCCAGTTTCAGTTTTATTTTGTGGGACATACAGAGAAGACACAGGGATAAAGTTAGACCTAAATTTATCAGCCAGTAGGTTAGCTATATACCTTCAGCCTCAGTTTAGGTAACATCATTCACAATCAGCTCAGCGCATTGGATTTTTAAGATCTTCCACCCTAGCATTTAGGACAGTAAACTGTCAAACTCACATGTCAAAGTTCTTGATGAACTCTTTTGAAAAATTGAGAAATATATTAGCTGACTGTCCTCAGTTTGATACTAAGGCATCCTTACATTCCCTAGTGTCTTCTGTGTTGCAAGTAACCAATATCCACATAAATATTATGATACTGCTACTGCCGTATCTGAGGCAGATGTCACTGGTTCAGTTATGAGAAGGTTTACTTGGCTGTATTTCAGAACAGGCCAGAGTATTTTTAAGGCTGAACTGTTGAATGTCCTTCACCTAAAAAAAAGGGGTGCTACTTGGTTCATCCTCTGTTGAGATTCTTAAAATATTTGACGGAAAGGGAATACTTATTTAGGGTATATATTTCAATCCTCTACAACTAAATAAAATAGGATTTTTCTGTCTAGTACAGGATCCTTTTACAGGAAACAATACAAGCAAAAATACCAGCAAACAGATTTTCAGGAAACTGTAACAGGAAGGTGGTAAAAAAAGAGTCCCTCGCAAGACCAAGGACAATCTAAAAAGTCCAAATTAAGTATCCATTAAATTTGTACCTCCCCACTCCCCACCCAGACAACTCTGAAAAACTTTCCATGTTCCTGAGTCTTCGCTTTCCTGTTTGGCACCACATTGCATCAGATGCTTGATTATAAAAGTCTGTGAAATGCCATTCATTTCCAGGGGATTCTCCCATAGCCACTCAATCATACCTTATTATCCCACTCTACCCTCTATCAAATGTTGTCTCAAGGAGGCATTGAACCTATTCCTACAGATCAAATAGGGAAATAGTTTTATTCAAGAATGGTGCCAAAGATGGAATTAACCTGGAGGCCTCTCCTGGATCTTTCCCTTTGAACGTTCACATAAAAATTCTGAAATGCATTTTCTACAGTCTGTCTTACCACTCATTCTTCCTCATAATTTCCCAATATCTCTAGATCTAAAAGATGCCTGTCATCACATTTTCCATTTTCAAAGAGTTCAGACACTTTTTTAAGATTATCTATGACTGATTCACATTTCCAGTTTCTGTTTTACCTTTTAGGTTATCTGCAGGTCCACAAGCTTTCCCCAAGTGTCTAGCTACCATAACACCCATTGCAGATAACAGGGAGTACACATTTTTACATATTTCTACAACTGTCTTTTATTGCACATTCTTTTCTGGCTGTCAGGAATCACTTTTCATTGTGAAAAAAAACATTTCTCAACATAGGATATCAGGTAAAGCTAGAAAAAATATTAAAGAAACCTCCAAGAAGTAGGACCAAAAATCCAAAAAAGAGAGACTCCAAACAGAAAGACAAAGCAGTTTTAATAACAGTTGTATGAATAGTAAAAAAAAAAAAGTTAAGCACTTTCAAATGGAACATTCTCAGGCTTCTTCAGAATTGTTCCGAAGAAGTATGGGAGTGTTCTGGGTGAAAGCACTTACCTTTTTATTTTACTGTTCATACAACTATTATTAAAACTGTTTTGCCTTTCTGTTTGGAGTCTCTCTTCTAGAAAAATATTGTCTTATTCCATCCAAAAGTATAATGGTCCTAGGGTGTCTCTTGGTCACTTCCACTATGATAGCTTTTCTTCCTAATGAAATATTGGAATCCTGCAAAGATTAGTTCATAATAATCTCCAATCAGTTTTTGTTATACAGAGTTTATCAACTTATTATGAGATAAATTAAACGATTTTTCAAATTCTGTGCACCAACATCTCTTTATCAAGAAGGAAATCCACTAGTGGTTGGATAGAGTTGTCCTAAATCCAGGTCTTCCCCTGACTTCTTTAGCTCCTACCAAGTCAGTGACCACAAAAACATCAGAGTTTGGTAAGAGTGATATACAAAGTGGTAGTGATTCAGGGTGAATGGAAACAGTAAGCCAAATGGATGCATATAAATATTGGCTTTGATCAAAGCACTCAGATATTTAAATCACCTTTGTATTAGGCTTCCTGTACTTGTTATCACTGACAACATCATAGTTATTTAGTACTTAAACCAGGGCAAACAAGGTCATACTGTTTTTGGAGATTATAAGTGATAGAATTGGAACAGTGCAGTGGTGCAACTGTTAGCATTGTTGCCTCACAGCAAGAGGTTCTCCAGTTCGATTTTCAGCTGGGGTGCCTTCTGTGTGGAGTCTGCATGTCCTCCCTGCATTCATGTGGGTTTCCTCTGCGTACTCTGGTTTCCTTCTATGTTAGAAAGACATGCATCTGGAGTGTTTATCCCTGGGCCTCCGCTGAAAATTGGCTCATTCCAAGTCGGACTTTCCCGGTAAACAAATGTTAAATAAAAATAAAATAAACTTTGAACCCAATTAAATCTATCCCTTCAGGGTACTAACATACCATCTAATCAGAGTTGGTTCACAGGCAAGTTGAGCAGGGCCAGCATTGACCCCCTTGAATGCACATTGCACCCCACAATCTTCCCTGAATGAACTAGCTATAAGGAACTCATTAACTAGATCTGTTTGCCTCTCTTAACAACAGACAGTTAAATATGTTCTGCTTCAGGACTCCTTTCACAAGACAGATTTTTTTTCATTGTCTTGTACAGGAATGTTTCTGTATGCCTTTCCTCTGATTCCTCTAAGAACATTGCCTTGTACATGAATGTTTCTATATGCCTTTCCTCTGATTCCTCTAAGAACATTGCCTTGTACATGAATGTTTCTGTATGCCATTCCTCTGATTCCTCTAAGAACATTGCCTTGTACATGAATGTTTCTGTATGCCTTTCCTCTGATTCCTCTAAGAACCCATGTCTTCCTAAGATTCAGAGAGACTCAAATGATAAGTCTGGTAACTCTCTTTTAGCATAGCCAACAGTGCTTTTTCCATTTTATTTGAAAATGGCCATTTTCAATTACACCAACCTTCCTTACAAGACTGACTTATTCACACAAGACTGAGATCATTTGATCCCTCCCAGTTTTTAATGTTTTTAGCAACTGCCTAGATGATAGAATTTTGATATCTACTAGACAGTTTTTTTTCTAAAGAAAGTATAGTAGATATTAAAGTAGACCAAACAACTGCTTTCAAAAAAATGTTTATGGATACATTGAAAAAGCTTTCTAGCTAGTTCCATACCAGGAACCAAGATCCTTTTGTTGTCCAGACATCCTAGATTCTATAATAGTTGTGAGTTATCCTCTGGCCTTTCTTATTTTTCATTAAGATTCAGTTTTTAGCAATCTTCGCTTGTCTGCCAATAGAGCCCCCCTTTTAACATCTATCTTAAATGACACTTTATTAAAGGGGTGTTGCATATTCATCCCATTAGGAAACAGGTGAATCCTGCCTGGATTTTTATTTTATTCTTGATAAACTTACATTTGTTTTTCCTTTTGAACCATCTCATGAGGCTGATTTTAAGTTCTTATAATGGAAAAGAGTGTTACATACTGCTCTTACATCTGCTAGAAAAGTATCGTTACATCTTTCTTGATAACTCAGCCTTACCTCATCTTTAATAAGGATGGGGTTACTTTCTAAACCTGTCCTTCATTTATCCTGAAAATGGTTCCAGATTAAACATTGAGCCAGTCTAGCCATCTCCCCATATTCTGCCCAGAAACAAAAATAAGGGAGAAAAGCAATTCACAAATACAAATGGTATGACTGCACTACAGGAAAAATAACATGGTATTCATTTCATGCAAACAACTGTATAATGTCATGTGAATGAATGCTGTCATGCCAGTGAGACTCAGTGCATATAAATATTATGAACTGAAACATGGCAGTGTGATTCAGGGGAATCCAGCATCCTGGAATCCAGCCAACTGGCTTACTGACAGAACCCACACTGTAAAAGTAGCTGACTCCAAATCCAGCTCCAGACAAGTGACAAGTGGAGTACCTCAGGGTTCAGTCCTGGGACCTCTCTTGTTTGGCATGTACTTCTCTGAAGTTCAAGCCAACACTAAGAGACTGGCTAACAAAGTTCACAGATGACTGCAAACTGGGAGCCATTATTGAATCCCCAAATTATGTGGATACTCTACAAAAGGGCTTTACAGAAACAGATGCTTGGTGCCAGAGCCATGGGCTCAAGCTCAATGCCAAGAAATGTATAGTTATCCCCTTTGGGAAAAAAACATGTACCCATGAATTATCACGTAGGTGGCAGTACACTAAACACTGAAAGTGTGATAAGAGACTTGGGGACACAGGTGGACAGTGGTCTCACCTTCAAGAACCACATTGCCACAACAGTCAGGAAATCTTTCTATGTAGCACACCTCATCACTAAAGGCTTTTCATCCAGAAAAAAAAGAGGTAATTGTCCCACTTTACTCATCCCTCATTAGACCCATTATAGAATACAATGCCCCATTTGGTATGTACCTCTCAAGACATCTGTAATGACTGGAAAGGTCACAGAAATACCTCACTAAAAGAATTGCAGGCCTAAAGCAGATGCCCTATGCTGACCATCTTAAAAAACTCCAGCTATACTCTGTCACATATCGTCTACTCCGAGGCGATCTCTGCTTAACATACAAGGCCATGTCAAACCCAGAGCTGTTGGACATGCTACACTTAAAGAAATCCCAATCCCTCCAGGGATCTAAACTTTATCATCACAATAAACAAAACATGCTGGAGGGATAGGTTTCTGACCCAGAGACTCCCCAGACTCTGGAATAGACTGCCCATACATGTCAAGCAGAGTACCTCTTTGGCCCTCTTCAAGAGGAACCTTGATTGGATGGGAGAAAGGAAATTCACCCTGGGGATCACATCAGCTGCCCTGCTAGACAGGGGTCCAGGGAAGTAAATAGTGTGGGAAGAAATAGCCAGGGAATTCTTATGGCTAGGCTTGTATAGGCTTTAGGACCAAAAGCCTAGTACCAACCTATGAAAAGCCACAATCTTCTCCCACCTATATATAAATTTGTGTCTTAAGTATTTCATGAAAAAGGGGTGGAGAGTGAGACTTACATTTCCTTGTTTATAACTTTTTAGCCACTGCTCATAAGCTCCACAATAACATTTAATGTTTATTATTAACTTCTTTGGAACAAATATATTTATTAATTCTGTTGACTAGTTAGACTCACTTGACAGTCAGCCCCTTTTCTGGGATGACTTGGAGTGATGTCTGGTTAAGTTACTTGCTGAAGTTTGCATATTATACAAGAGACCTGAGACAATCAAACCTTGTACTACAGGGACTAAATCTTGTAGCTTTAAGCCTCTCTGCCAACAGCCAGTTAAAGTTTGGCTTCTTTTAAAGTATATAGGTTGGTTTATCAGGGACAAAGGCATTCAATGAGCATTGATAAGTTGTTTTTTATATTTTTTTATTTATACTTTTGTTGACCAGGTTGATCCCACTAGGTAAATGGCTTCCTTTCAAGGGAGACCAGAAGTAGTATGTCAAAGTCAAAGTAAACTTCATTGTCATTTAGAACTACACACGTATAGCCTAAACAAAATTGTGTGCATCAGCTCAATTCTTGAGATTACAAAGGAAAGTGAAACAAATGTTGGGAGGGTGGCCTAATGGTTAGGGTGTTTGCCTTACAAACACAAGGTGCAGGGTTTGAATCTCACAAGGGATAATTGGCTAGGCTTAAAATGGCTCACAAGGGCAGTTAGCCTAGTACTAACCTATGAACCTATGAACACATACAAGTAGAGGAATAAACATAGCTGACAAATTCAGTACTACTCCCAATGCATTCAAGAAAGAGAAGAGACATTAAACAACACTGGTATAAGAAAAAAAAAATACCCTACCCTGAGATAAATCAACTACCCTATTTAAAGTAATACAAAACACACTACGGATTGAAATGCCCAAGTTATTTGTCTAATGTTGCACTTGAGTGAGTTAAATAATACTGAATTGAGGAAATCTGGCCAAAGTCACGGGATCCATACATGCACCTGAGCTACCACCAACTCAGGAAGCCAGGACTTTGGAATAAGAACCCCCCTTATGCCACACTGCAGTATCAGCACTGGAAAATTAATTCAACTATCTGGGGTGAGAATAGAAGCCACGTCCTTCTACACCAAAGATGAGCATGCTTCCTGTTCAGCTGTGGGTATCACTTTTTCATATGAACTTTTATATGGCCACAGGTCTTATCTCTTATAGAAGCACAACGGTGGTCACTTGCACAAACCCTCATTCATGCAACAGTGGATTTCATTTGAGCTGCCAGTGCCCCCAACAAGTGTGTTCACCCCAGAACCTTGTATGTACTACAAGTCATCCTGGAGTCCCAGAAGAGGCTACACATCCACACAGGCCACGTAGCATACTCACTATTTTGATGATGATGATGTGTTTAGTGGCTGTCTGTAGCTGAATCATTGATATTCACTGATGATGATTGCGGTTATGTGCGATACCAAGACCAGGGAAAGAACTAGTCATGGCAATAATAACCGCCAATACTCCTTTCCCCTCTTGTGGGTACATGAGTATCAGAGGCAGTGCAGCTGATGGATCTCATATGTAGTGTTAATGTCTGTACAGAATGGGTGGGGTCCACACTGACAGGATATCCATGAGTAAATACTGATTAACATGAGTTCCAGCCTGCAAAATGCTAACATTACTGACAAAGTGTCACCTATGTTTTGAGCATTCTGTCATTGTCTGCCACAGAAGACCTGCTATGCATGTGCTGACATGTTGTTTTGGATGGTTCACCAGTGGAACTAGTAAAAGCATGAGAAGAACTACCTGGAGCAATGTTGAAAAAGATGCCTCATTTCTCCCCATCTTGTGTGTAGCACAAAGACTTGTACAGGCCACTTAAGTGAATAGCATATGTGCATATCAATAACATATGGAGCTTTTTCTAGTAGTTGAAGCCACAATATTGATAGAGAACAGATTTGTATAGATGTTCTGCCAAATAACCTTTTATTGTATGTGGGTCAGTGTACAACTTGAAATGCACATGCTATTATTAACCTTTTCTATTCTCAGCAGACACTTAGGCATAATCTATCAGTCAAGCGCCCGCTTCCATGCCACCATCAAATATGAGGGTTAACTTGCATGCCCCAGAATGATTACAAGGAAATCTTCCATCTCTTCGTTCTACTTCTATATCAATTGTTACTCCCTTTGGTGGACCTGCTCCTGGTGATAGTTGCACCTTGGACTCTGAATGCACATGAACTAGTATCCTATTATGGTCTCCTGCAGCATCTGTCACAGATGGTCCTGGAAACATAGCTATCAACTGTCCAAACTTTCTCTGAATGTCTTCATTTTTGCATCATATTTTTAGTCTGTTCCTCATAAAATTTTGGTTTTCTAGCAAATTATTGGCAAATCATTGAGAACTGAAGTCAGAAAATAATGACATACATTGAATTTCAGATTTCATACCCTTCAGAAAATTCATGGTAATGCAAAACCTGTTATTCTGTCATATTTCTAAGATTGCAACAGCAATATTTAAAAATTGTCCCTATTTATGAGCCTTTGTCCCCCATTATTTATGGCTTTGTCCAAATTTCTTGCTCAACGTGGTTGAGAGATATGTCTGGAATAGACTGCCGGTTTTACCTTTTTAGAGAATGAGCATGCTATCAGTGTGTGATCTGCATAAACAGCTCTATCTCCTGAGTCGTGAACATTTCAAGCAAATGTCATCCTTTCGAACCCATAACGAGTGTGTGTGAGATCATACTTCTCAACTTTCCAGATTTTTACAGAATATCCTGAATTTTGCCTCATATTTTTGGACTATTACTCAAAATTTGTGGTTTTCTGACAAATCACTGGGATAATCTAAAGACTGAAGTCATTAAATAATGATACATTTGAGTTTCATACTTCAAATCCTTCAGACAATGTTTCTGAACACAGACCCTGTTGCTCTAGCATCTTTCTATGTTTATAAGAGCAATATTTAATATTTATCTCTATTTATCCCCATTTTCTCAAATTTGTCTAGATTTCTTGCACTGAGGTTGAAAGGTATGTTTTTTGTGTCTTTATGTATCAGACCATGAGTGTTCTTAGCTGACCCTTATATCTCTGCACTGTCCCTCTCCATCCATTTGGTGGTCATATACCTGTCTGTTTTTGTGTTGTAACCATTCTTAACTTGACCAATCCTAACTACAGTAATATACACAGTACAATTACCCACCTTCTTACAGCACTCTGCTGAATGCAAGTACAGTTGCACACATCAAGTGCCTCTCACCTCCCCCTGTACACGTCTGCATGCCTTGCTCTACTTACAGTACCCATTGCTTCCTCTATGACAAATACAGTAGTCTGTGCATATAGGCAACAGGGTAGCTTCCCCATTCCAAAAAGCTGTCATTCTCTTGCGTTTTGTTCTGTTATGTTAAGCTGCCCACTCCAGCAGGATCCAATTTAATTTTTTCTATCAGACCCTTTTGCTGCTATTCACCATGGGTGCACAGTGCTGTGGAGAAAAGCATTGTCAATTATCTTACCGCTTTTCTATGTGTTCTCTGAGAGTTTTCTGCTGAATTACTTTTTATGACATCTTTCTCTTAACATGGTCTCCTGTAATACAGTGACCAGACTTCCTACTGTAATGCAATAGGCTTCTTGGTGCAGTGATTATGCTAATGAAGTAACAGTGTGATCATCTCTGAGCTACCATCATGACACATTATACTGTTACAGAAATGGAATGTTAAATCAGAGCAACAGGCAGCTAAGCTTGTGCCCTAACCCAAGTCGAGGACCAAAAAACATCCCAAAATTGATAACTCTAGCAAAACAAAATATATCAAGCTGCTTGCTTATGTTCATAATACACTAAAGTCCTAACCAAGTGTAAATGCAGTATTATCTTTCATTTAAGGAGTCAAAATATCATGCATGGCTTGACTTTTTAAATGAATGTTGGCTCACCAATGGCATCTGCCGATTATGCCCCATAACATCTTGTGGTCTGCTGCCCTCTTTGCCCTGCCCTAGTTACATAACTGACTACCATGCTCATTCCTGCTGGTCACCCAAGCCTAACAGCAACATGAACACTGCAGAATTCATAACCCCACTACTCTGCACTAGTGATACTTTAGTAGTGCATCATTGCTTCTTAACAGTGCACATAACACGGAGTCCAACATTTTAAGCAATGCACGTGGAGATACCACTTTGTTCCTTCCTAAGACCTATAGTGTGGACATGGCTTCTAAAGACAGGTGGCTCAGCAGAGTTCCTGCCTGGTGTAGCCAAAAACCTAAGGGTGTTTAGCATCTGCTGCACAGAGAGAGCATGAATAACAGCTGCAGAACCATTATGACAGCCCCTTATGCAAGATTAATTTCTGGTACCATCTTGCTTACATCTTCCTTATTCCTTCTTTCTTCCTACCTACCTATCTAAGTTAATTGTTAATTTCCCAATCTGTTTCTTATAAATAAAATAAAATTGGCACCCACCACAAAACACAAAGCACTTCCTCCCCATCTGTCTTTCCATAAGATTCACCTTGTATGTGTTGCTTTGTCTGTTCTTGCTTCTTTTCTATTTTTCTCATCTTCTCTTTTCATTCTCATTTATATAACGAACTGCAGTGGCTCTTCACTGCACTGGCCCTCTGTGAACTTTACGTGTAAGATGCTTTCTTATTATACATGCGATGTTCATGTCCTCAGACATGTCACATTATTGTTCTTGTGAAGAAGCATAGCTGCATGGAAACTGTTTGGTATTGTGCTGTCAGTAATGCAAACTTGTTTACTTTGCAGATCTTTTAAAGAATGTATTTATTCATTTATTATATGATAAGGTCGTTTATTATATGATGAGGAGCACTATAGTACTGGTTCTGATTACCCAATCTTTAAGGGCAAACTTCTGGTAGGCCAACATAAGCCAATACACATGGCATAGAGAAGGTTTTAAGAATATCACTTTGGCAGGTAGTAATCACAGATCGTCCATGGATAGTTTGGAAGAATTCGAACAAGTGGATGTACAATAAGTTTGAGAGGAGCCACAGGTCAGGAGATCTGAATGCTTAGCTCAGAAACTGACTTATCTATCAAATTATAGGAACAATATATCCAAAAACAATGGGCAACAAACTGGGTAACAACAGAAAACCGGCTGGTAACATATATTTCCAATGCAATGAACAAGGACAGTGTACAAACTCATGAAGTCACTTGCAACTGTAGGATTTACAACTTCAGTGATATTATGTTGACTCAATCCACTGTACAATATTTCAACAAAGGTTTCACATTTTTATCATCAATTAGTCACGTGTTAGTAGAATAAATATTGTTTTTAAGGAAGTGGCATTTAGCTAATTTGCATGATACAAAAAGAGAAAAATCAATATGTCTGCAGAGATGCAGTCTTTTTAATCCATCCCTTCCACCTGTTATGCTTGAGTATTTCAGCAAGGTATATGCAAGTTATTAAAAGGTAGAGAGAATAATGGGTTTCATGATTTGGATGAACTCTCTTCAAATAAAAATATATGCATAATGAAATCCAATAAAGGATTTTTTCAGGGAATTGCTTACCGATTCAAGCCATTTGGCTGGTAAAAAGATTAGTGTTATTTGTTATTTAATGGACATAGTATCATCTAATAATAATAAGTATAATTCTGGGGTTGTGGCTACACCAGAATTTGTAAATTGTGTTTTGTGTCGGTGACAGAAATTGTATGTTTTCAATTCCAAATACTGTCAATTTTTTCCTTGTTTACAGTAGATTTTTAGAATTAGTTTTATATTATGGAAAGGAGACATTTGTATGTTGGAATAGATTTTTGATCATTTAGCAGATATTACTTCCTTCTTGAACTCTACACATAATGATTCTAGTACAGGGATTAATTTTTGCATGTGTATGTATACAAAGGTAGCAGCAGGCAAACGTTTTGGTCTAAACAATATAGAAAACCCATGTATTGTAATTCTTTTTACACTATACATGTGGCCACACTTATGTGGTGATATGTAACATTATCACAGGTCAGTTTAGGCTTTCATGTTTGACATCTGATGATGCCGTGTACACACAGTGGGTAAGTGACCTGAAACAAGTGTTTTTATATATCAAATATCCTACTAAGCTTATTGACAATGTTATTGAAGAAGTCAGCAGAAAATGGTTATTGTTTTCAGACATATAGTGACTAAAACTATAAAGAAAAAGTTCATAGATGTGGGATTAGGCTATGTTAATTTCTAACTTATACATACAATTGCCAACATGGATATGCAAGCAATAAGAAGAAAGTACTAGATTGTTTTCCAGGCAGAAGTGGGGCTGATAAATAAAGTTGCAAAGTCAACCAGATTCAACCATTGAAATGTTGTGAACATAAAGGCTTAACTGGAAACATGAAGGTTAATATAAAATACAGTGTTACTAAAGGCATGTACAAATATAGTACACGTAAACATTGTAGGTTTATAAATGTAAGTAATTTTGTTACCAATGAGGATAATAATGTTTTTTTGTCAAGGCTGTTATAATTGTAATACAACAAGAGTTGCGTATTTGGCAACTTGCCTGTCATGCCCTGTGTTTTATATAGAGAAAACTAAATAGGCTTTGAAAAAGTGAATTTATCAACACATGTATGCAAAACATAAAAAAAATTATTTAATGAACGCTTTAACCAATCATGTTAAAATTGTTTAAATTAATTTTTTTTTTTTATATAAGAATGAGTACAATAGAAAGAGTGTGAATGTAATGGGGGAAATTGTTAGTTAAGACTGGAATCGGACAAAAGTCCTGGTTTAAATGAACATGTATCAGTTAGTACTATTTTAAAATACCAATGTGATCAAGTTCACAAAAAAAATTGGTGTTGCTATGTTTCTTTAAATAATATTGGTTGTATTTAACCATACATTCTTGTATGTATTTAAGGGGCTAGGTACTGAATGTGTGATTGTTCTGATAAAGTCTTAATTTATTTTGGAAAACACTAAGCAATTATTAAAATGTTTTACACAGGTCCTTAATGCATTTGTTTTTTGTTAGTTTTATGTATGTTTCTGCATTTGTTTTTATTGATATATTTACATTTGCTTACCAGGGTAGTGCACTACTCTCATTAGACCAATTTCAGTCCATTCCAGTGGTATAGAGATATCAGTTAAAATGTCGTCATAACATACTCACAAGACTTATTTGTATTTGTTTGCACTGATCCCGTGGACCATATTCACTCTCAGCCCACGATTGGTGTCTGGTTAAGTTACTTGCTCAGAGTCACACAATTAGGCAATAGAAACATTATTATTATTATTATGAAGATTATAAAACATACAGTGTAAGCAGAGGCCAATCAGGTCATATACATACAGTGCAAAGGTCCTTAGAAAAATAGAAAGTTAATCATTCAAAATAATGTAGATATGTTTTTTTATTAATGTTTAAATATTACTTTTCCAGCTTAAATTCTCTTTTCCTTTCCTAGTGCAGCTTTTTTTCTGTTTCCAACATGTTAATTTTTAAAAGTAAATTATAACCAGAAGGAAGGGCAATCTGAAATAACAATAAATACAGCTGGCCAACATATCAGCAGCAAAATCTGTAGCCTTGTAAAGGTGTTATTGATAAGTATACTTCAAAACTCGGGCTGCATACCAAAATTCTAACAGGCCCAAATAACAGATGGCGTATTTAGGATTCATCATTTCATGAAATTAGAAGTATCAGTGCATCACGTTTAGGAAACCGAAGACAGATATTTAATACAAAACTATAACAATGTTGCAAAACCCTCATTAAATTAAAAAGTTATTAGTTTCATATAAATCTGGCCCATTTTGTGTAAGTTATCACATTTAAATGGTCTGTTCACTCACTCTGTCTATATTAGTACACATTACAAGTACGTGTGTGTGTGTGTGTGTGTGTGTGTGTGTGTGTGTGTGTGTGTGTGTGTGTAAAAAGAAATGTATATTATGCATTCTGCAGAATGTTTCTTAGCATCATGCACTAATTTGTGAAAACACTGATCATCTTTAATGCTGTTTATATGACTTAGCAGAAAGATACATTAGTAAGTCTGAACAGATCAATATAGTTCTTAGTAGGTAACTCCAGAACTGGTTTACTAATGCACTCCTTGGCAAGGAGAATTACCTCTTAAAGAGCTAAAAATGGAAGCAATGTACAGTTCTTTTTAAAAATGCACCTTACTGAGAGTGCACACCTGAAGTTTCATATGGAAGTAATGCTTATAAACATAGCCATGGTTAGGAATTGACTATAAATTATTGGTCAGTGTTTTCCCTAGATGCACAGAGCAGTTGCTGAAAGAGGCTGCTTCATTGTGTTTCCACTCTGATGGTTTTATCAAGGTACATACAAGTAACTTGAAAAGCAGTGATGGCATAATACATGATTTTTTACATTTTTTTTTTTTTTTTGGTTATTTATTCATCAGATTGCACCACAGAGGGAATGCCAATATGGCATCATAACATAATACTGAGATAATTATCTACCCCAACAACAGCTTGACATAGATTTATTCTGTCTAATAAAACATTTAATAGCAAACTTGAATGAAAGAATCCCAAATACATGCAATTAGGAAATAAAGTCATATGCTGTCTTATGTCTCATAATGTCTTTGAGACCAGAGAATCTGAAGGACATTGTCTCAAGCAGCTGTGTTTTGCTTGTGCTGATGGTGTTAATGAGTGAATCTGTAATTAGCAGTTGTCTCATTGCAGTAGCAGAAGGCAAGCAGACTCATTCATTGCCATTCCCTGTATCCGAAACAAAGCTGAGAAAATCTTGTCTTTAGAGTATGGTTTTTCTATTGTCATTTACTGAGCATTCACTTTATCCATTTTAGATCATGGAAGAGCCACAGACTGTGCTGAAACTCATTTGATGTAAGGCAGAGGAATCTAATTCTTATGGGATGCCAGCAAATCAAAGAATGACCATACCATCATAGTATAGGGCACTTTTGAATATTGCCAGTTCACCTATTGCTTGTCTTTGGAATATTTCTGGAGATAGGAACATGTAGAAAAAAAAAAAAAAGCAGAGACCACAAAGAACTGAAAATGGTAACTCAGAGATATGAAAAAACAACTGCAGTTTCACTGCACCTAGGGGATCGCAAACCATACTGTAATCCAATCAGTGTTAAATCCAGTGTCAGAATGGGAAACATACAGCAATGCTGTGTGTGAGATATGCTGAACATATCAGGTATCAGAGGTGTACAAGCAGGAAAAAAAATTACAGCTGGATATACTTTGTTTGATTATAAACATAAAAAGTGTCCCATTCCTTCTTGGACTCTTGTCGAGTTTTGCACATTTCCCCATCTCTCTGTGTGTTCACATGACACTCCAGTTTCTTCCCAAAAAAATATTTGTAGGATTAACCACTATGTCTTCTATTTTCCTTGTCAAAGGTGGTAGGGACCATAAGTGAAGAGTGAATCCTGGACTCTGGGTTACAAGGCAGAGATCCTTACACTATATCACCATAGATTTATAGGTTCATAAGTGTTTACTAGGCTATTGGCACCAGAGCCTTTACAAGCCTAGCCAACAATACCCAGGATATGGCAATGTGATATTTTAATTCCACAGATATGGGATGGTGTTGGAACCCTGAGTCATTTTACAGACTTCCTCTGTCTCTAAGGGACATGGACAGTACCCTGGGAATGAATTTATGGTTTCCCATCCATTTATTTAAATTATTTTGGAAAAGAGTGAGGGCCACCTTTGTTTTATGAAGATGGGAAGTTTTTTCCTTAGACGAGGTAGCTTTTGGGATATGAATCTGTCTCTCCAGAAAGTTCTGTTAGAGTCACAAATAAGGTCCGGGTCCATGGAATGTGTAACTGCCATATGATTTGTCTTGCAAATATGTAATATTTTCATCAGGTATGAATGAATGAATGCCCTGTAGGTCAGGCATAAGTCACCACTCAATAAATGATATGAGATAGAGTAAAGGGATAGGGCCCAGGGCCTTTAGTCAGTCTGTATAAGACGTGCCTTATGCTTTGTATTTTTTTAGTGGGAAACTTCTGCAGCTGCTCAGCTTGGTATAAATGCCTTGTTAGGAACATGCAGAAGGGAGCATTCTACTCATTTATCAGCTATGCTGCATAAACTAAAACTGGGAAACCATAGGAAGTGAAGGTATGCTAGATGGTACTCTGGACTCACCAAAATAGTGAGCTCTGGTAATGGGACCCACAAACTTTAATTCTGTACAGAATGACAGCTTACTCATCCCTCAGTGCTACTGCACAGTGAACATAATGCTATTGCTGGAACTGTAGGGCATGTAGGAGGGAGTGCATAATACAACAGTTTGTTCACCATTCACTGTACAACACCAATTAGTGGAAGCTTGAAGAGAAAATAACAGTATGCCATGGTGATGGTGGTAATGTGCACATGCATGCGCATTTGGAATACACACAAAACACGCATGCACATAATCACACACATGTATATACATAGGCATACACACACAGACATTTGTGTGCGAGTATGTATGCATGTGTGTGTGTGTGTGTGTCTTTGTCCATGCAGGAATGTACAGCACATCATACAGAGGTATTATGAGTGGTACACGGCAGATACCATCCCCATTCTTTGAACATCTGACCTGCATTAACCTCTTAACAGACTATCATGTTATATTCCCCATTGAGATCATACAGATTTATAGGTTCATAGGTAGGTACTAGGCTATTGGCACTAGGGCCTATATAAGCCTAACCAAAAAGGTACCCTGGCTTTCGCCACCCAAGAAAATTATTTTCCTATGCCCCTGTCGAGCAGAGCCAAAGAGGTAATCCCGGGGTGAATTTCATATTTCCCATCCAATCATCAAGATTTTTCTTGAAGTGTGCTAATGAGGAGCTTTGTTTGATATAGATAGGTAGTTTGTTCCAGAGTGTGGGAAGTCTCTGGGACAGGAATCTATCCCTCCAGCATGTTCTGTTTATTGTAGTGACAAGGTTTTGGTCTCTAGAGTGTGTAGCTCAGTGGGATTGGGATTTCTTTAAGTGGAGCATGTCCAACATTTCTGGGTTTGACATAGCTTTGTATGTTAGGCAGAGATTGCCTCTGAGTAGGCGATATGCGACGGAGTAAAGCTGGAGTTTTTTGAGATGGTCTGCATAGGGCATCTGTTTGAGGCCAGTAATCCTCATTGTGAGGTATTTCTGCGGCCTTTCCAGTTGTAGTAGATGTCTTGTGAGGTACATACCAAAAGGGGCATTGTACTCTATAATGGGTCTAATGAGTGACGGGTAGAGGGGAACAATGACCTCTTTTTTCCTGGATGAGAAACCTTTTGTGATGAGGTGTGCCATGTAGAAGGATTTCCTGACTACTATGGTGATGTGATTATCAAAGGAGAGACTACTGTCCATCTGTGTCCCAAGGTCTCTTATCACAGTTTTGGTGTTAAGTAGACTTGTTAGGAACATGCAGAAGGCAGCATTCTACTCATTTATCAGCTATGCTGCATAAACTAAAATTGGGAAACCATAGGAAGTGAAGGTATGCTAGATGATACTCTGGACTCACCTATGTGGTAGCTCATGGGTGTACAGAATTTTTACCAAAGGGGATGACAATACACTTTTTGGCATTGAGCTTGAGGCCATGGCTTTGGCACCAGGCATCTGTCTCTGTCATGCCCTTTTGTAGGATGTCCACATCATTAGGAGTTTCAATTATGGTTCCTAGTTTGCAGGCATCTGTGAACATTGTTAGCCAAAGACCTTCTGTGTTAGCCAGTACTTCAGAAAAGTAGATACCAAACAGGAGAGGACCCAGGACTGAACCCTGTGGTACTCCACTTGTCACTGGTATGAAGTCAGATTTGGAGTCTACTGCTTTCACAGTGTGGGTTCTGTCAGTGAGCCAGTTATCAACCCATCTTGTGACATAGGGATTTATACCTAGTGTAGTGAGTTTATCTATAATTCCAGAGTGGGGGTTGGTGTCAAAAGCCTTCGCGAGATCTAGACAGGCTGTGTGAACCACCTTACCCTTCTCTACAGCTTTGGTGACTGCTTCAAAGAAGTCTATCAAGTTTAGGAGACATGATCTGCCTTTTACAAACCCAAACTGGGTGGGGTCCAGAGTTTGGAGATTACCAATTTCTTTGTGTATAAGATCCATGATGATATGTTCCATAGCCTTGCAGACCAGGCTCGTTAGGCTAATGGGGCGGTAATTCTCAGGGTCCATGGTGGCTTCCCCTTTGTGGAGTGGGATAATCATTGCTGTGTGCCATTCAGTGGGCACAAAGCCTGAGGTGAGGCTATGACTGAACATGGTGCTTAGGTAGTGTGCCAGTTTATTCTGCAGTTCATGTAGAACACAGCCTGGGATGTTGTCAATTCCCATGGATGCTGTGTTCTTGGCTTTGGAGAGTGTGTTTTTTACCTGTGCAGCCGTGATTACAGGAGCTTTGCATTCTTCCAGTATAGAGATGGGCCCTTTAGGGGATGAGAGGGGGGTAAAGTTAGCACTGAACCTATCTACCAGATGTTGGTAATATCAGTTAGTTCTGTATATTTAATGCCATTGTGCTGTAACTCAGAGCAGATCTGAGTGTTGCCATTGAGATTCTTGACATAGCTATAAAATGCTTTGTGGTTGTCTTTAGAGTCAGTGGCGATTTTGTTTTTGTAACTAGCTTTGGAGGATTTTGAGGGATCTCAACTTCTTACTGAGGCTGACCAGGGAATTCCTCCAATCATGGGATTTTACTCTTTTTTTTTGCAACAGTTTCTTTCTTCTGTTGTACAG